>NW_027103836.1:235061-289727 GCF_902728285.1 Clytia hemisphaerica | reverse complement strand
CTTTTGACACGGGGGCTAGAAATGAAAGTAAAGAGCTAAGTAGAATATAGTAGAATCGACTGTTTCAAACTTTAAATACAGTGTAAAGTATTTTTGTAATCAAACATTATATTTAGCAAATATATTGAAAAGTAATATTTCGTTATATCTTATAAGCAAAGATAACTTGTTCGGAAATAAAAAGTCTTCATTCTTCGACCCCCGGATTTTTCATCGCATAATTTCTACGGGAAATCGAAAGTAATTTCATTCGGCTTGTGATGTTTGAGAGCTTGGATGTTGGGAAGCTGCAGGAATAAAGGTAAACAAATTATAGTCTTTTTTCTGAAAGAAAAATTAACATTAGTCTAGGCTGATTTTTGGCGAGTTTTTAAACATTTTCTTCGAATATACATTTCCAAAATAAAGATTCGAACCCTAGATTTCCAGGACCATTTGATGCTGTCTGAAAAAAATCAAAGATACTGTACGGTAAAATGACATGAGTGCTGGGTTTGCGAAGCAGGTGTTAAATATGGAAGAAAACTGGCAAAAAAGTTATTAAAAAACAACAATCTTACCAGGGTAAGCAACTTTTCAAATTGTGATGGAAAAAGGGAACTTTCAGTGAACTTGAAAGTGTTTAGAGCTTGTTTTGCAACTTGCTTCACAATGCACATCTTTCTGAAGGTGATTTGACGCCTTTGAATTTCTTTTAGGACTGTTCTAAAAATAAAAAGTGTGCCGCCATTTTGATTTCGAGTTAAAAGTTAACACTTTCGATTTCGATTTCGATCAAGTTGAAATTGCCGGAAACGACAAAGAGAAAAGGGCGGTACCAACTTACTGTGGCGTGTTTGGTGATTTCTTCTTTCTAGAGCATTTTTCTTGATTTGAAACATATGAACAAGACCAAAATAATGAATCTTGTGTGTATTTTAGTAATTTCTTTGAAATTATATCACTTTTATGTAAATATTTTGTGGAAAACTTTTCTGGGCGTAAAGCATGCCTCTAAAGAAGCTCTTCGATGGAGAGTTCCAAGAAATCAGATCTTCATGTCATGTGATCACAACATGACAGCCGTAACCACTTTCGATTTCGCAACAAGTTTGACTGTTTGCAAAATTTTGGTACCTAATCCTGGTTTGCTGCACAGCAGACTTACTTGGTATTGGCAGCAAAATGGAATTCAAAGCAGCTAGCTGCTTTCTCCTTTTTCTCTTACCACTGATAAATGGCCAAAGCTCAGATTTATTTATTTCTGTTAACCCTGAAACAAACATGCTTGTCGACAGTTTAGGAAGAGAGCGAATTTTCCACGGGACAAACGTTGTCGTAAAACACAAACCATTTCATCCAGAATTGGAAGGGTTTGATGAACATTCCTTTTCAGAAACTGATATGAAGCTGCTACAAAGTCTTGGCTTGAATACCATAAGATTGGGTAAGAATTATTCATGTTCAGCTTGGTAAAATCCATGTGTTTCCAGTTCAAGAAATTATAAGTCATCGATGACGTAAGAAATCATCTATCTATCTATATATTTAAGTAGTGACAAAACATACATGTTCGTTCTCCCTACATAATCAACAATCAATCACTTATACACACACACAGTATACATCTACTTTTTCATCTATAGATCTGCGTCACTCAACTACCTAGTTTTAAGCTTCGACTTACAATTAGTAAGCTATTTTTCTCACGACAAAGTTTCATTTGAATAGAAATATTATATATATATTTTTGATATAAACGTAAACGATAGACGCTACTGTGAAGGGTTCTGAACACGGCCGTTAGGCGCGGCCAGTGCGAGGGGCCAGTCACAGAAGCGTGAACTCGCAAACGAACAGTTTTTTGTTTTTATAAATAGAAAATTTGTAGTTTGCCCACGGACGTGGAGTGGTTCAATTTCAATAAATAAATAAATAAATAAAAAATCACTTGCCCCCTTTTTTTCCCTGATAAGGTATATAATATATGAAGACTCCCCGGATTGGCGAACATGAAGAAATAGAAGAAAAACTAAAATTCACTCCCTGGAAAATGTTTAGACTGTTTTATTTTGTTCAATCGCAAATGCTTGTGAAAGCGCCAAATATTTTATTATCCAATTACGGCGATATTGATTGTTTTATTTTGTCAAATCAAGAAATTGCCATACAATTGTTTAGAAAGAAGTATCCAATGAAATGAAGGTAAAGCACTTTCGTCCAATCAGAAAGGATATATTCTTTGAAAAAATAACGTTCGCATCAAATTCCCGCTTTTGTTTGAGAACTAAAGATAAGAAAAAATTCATCTATTAGAATCAACGATTGAAACAAATAAAGTTAAATGACCACTCGTTATCCAAGGTGCCAAAAAACCATTAGCCCTGAAAAGTAGGGCCAGTCATTACCGTAGAGTCGTTTAATCTCGACATACGTCTTGCAATCTCGACATAGCTGTAGGCTGGTCTTCGAAATAAAAAATCAAACATAAACAAATACATACCAAAGTTATCAATCAATCACTAAAATGTACTCTCTCTATCACGTCACAGATTGTTAATATAATATGAGAAATGTGAAGTGTTATTACTTATACTTATATTTGAAAAGAAAACTTTAACGATGTAGTAATCGCTAAAAACTAATTAGCATGCTTTCAACGAAGATGTCTAAAACACAACAACACAACATTTTGCACGCGAGGAATTTTTTAGTAGACATTTTTACCGTGAACCGAAAATAATAAAAAGAACCCGGTTTCCTTTTGAATTTAATGTGACCGCCATACTGGCCATCACGGCGTGGCGGCCTGTTAGCGCCTAGAGCGTGTGTTTTTATATATAAGGAAGGGGAAACCAGGCTAAGCGCGCGAATTATTTTTATCACGTGACTTGAAGCGTAATAAAGTTGTAAAATTTTAATGATGGACACGAGAAAGTTACGAGGAAGTTTGCATGCGTTTCGTGTGTTGTGTAAACCTGCTTATAATTTGGCTTTCTTTTTAATTGAAAGGATTGCTATGTTTACTGAACTTCTAGTTTGATGGATGAACTTGTTCGATAAGAATGATACCAAGAATTTCATTCAAGGTTTGTTTTGATTATTTTACAGATCCGGTGTCGAGATTGCAAGACGTATGTCGAGATTAAACGACTCTACGGTAACCTTCATCATACACGGCAATCTCATTGGTTAAAATTCAAAAAAGACTTTCCTATGGAGCAAATTACGGAAGCAACTGAGAAGAAAGACCACTTTTGTTTTTTTTATTGCAGATTTCGATATAAAAAATTGGATGGGGAATACTGCTGTCAATGTGTCAACTATGTAAGCATTTTATTGTTAGAATAGAAAAGAAAAAAGAGGTATGTCTAGTCTAGCCTAATTGTCAGCTGTCAGGGGGTGTAAAAAGAATGTGAGAGCTTATTTGTATCGAACGCAAAACACGCAGTATTTACCAAGCTGATGTTTGGTGGTGGTTCTGTCAGCTTGAGAATTACTGTGTGTTTTGTTTTTGATATAAAAGTCTCTATATATAACGCCCCCTGACAGCTGACAATTAGGATAGCTCTTTTCTCAGTCATATTCTAACAATACAATGCTTACATAGTTGACGCATAATACACATTGACAGAAGTATTCTCCCTTGCAATGTTTATATTGAAATCTGTAATGAAAACGCAGTGGTCTTTTCTTCTCAGTGGCTTCTGTAAGTTGCTCCCTCTGAAAGTCTTTTTTAAATTCAGCCAATGAGATTGCTGTGAATGATGAAAGTCAACGACCTTGCCTAATTTTTGGGACTAATGGCTTTTCAGCGCCTTGGATTAGTAAGTCACATTAGCGTCCCACCAAAAAATGCTTGTCAAAGATTGTAATGCTGTTAAAGCGCTTTATCGTTTACTTATTTGCAGTTGCAATGGTTGCAAATACCAGTTAGTCACACAAGGAGATCAAGGTTTCTGAAAATATAATATCAGTCATCTACAGGATGTATTTGCAACAAAGGATGAGAGTTGCCTCAATCAAGTTCCCAAGAGAATTACTCTTTTGTGCTTAATTGTAGGGGGTGGAATAAGCAGGGGGTCGGTACTCTGGGAGAAAACCTATGAAATGGGGGGTCAATATTAAATGATTTAGTGGTGATTTTCCCAAAAAACCCTAGCAAAATGAAGGTTTCGGCACTTTTTCAGGAAAACTTCATAAAATAGAGGATCATTATAAAATGCTAATGGGCTAAACGCAATGCCATTTTCGATAATTAAAAACTCCAGCACTAAAGTAATGATAAGAAAAAAATTAATGCAAACTTATAATAATTATGCATTATTGTGTCATTGTGTTAGTGCTGCAGTGCTTTGATAACATCCATTGCGTCTAGCAAAAATCGAAATCGGCCAAAAACTGATTTTGACGTTATAAAATACATCGAAAAAAAACACGTCAAAAAGACAATTTAAATGACGTCATTTTTGAAAAAAGGCGATAATTCCGATTAACTTACTACAATCAAAGCAAAATTTTGACTGGAGATGTAAATTAACGATTCTGAAATATTTTATGAAAAAAAAATTGAAAATTCATGATGACGTCAGCATTTTTTGACGTATTTTAACTTTTCCCGACAACAAATGACATTTGTCATTCAAATTTTTTGAAAATTTTTGAACAAATATTTCAGAATCATCACTTTACAACTCCAGTCAAAATTTGGTGTTGATTGCATTAATAAAATTGAAGTTATCGCTGTTTTTATCAATAATGACGTCATTTGAATCTTACTTGTGACGTGTTTTTTCGATGTATTTTATAACGTCAAATTCAATTTTTGACTGATATCTTGAGATTGGCTTAATGCAAATTTTTGACCCAGCACTTTTCGAAATCCGCTCGTTGATATGATTCTTTTGAGCTATATATGAACGCTAAGGAATAACTGGAAGCGGTGCGCGTCACGCAAAATATACTTGGGACATGCCTTGTTTCACCCGAGAAGTCTATTGCTTTTAGAGAAAATTGGACAGATGTGATATATTTGTGTAGGACGTGATAGCATTTGAAATCCAAAGATTAGCAGGGCAATAATATTACATGAACGATTAACAACGGTTAAGACAAGTAACACAATAATACTCAACAATACTTGAATTCTTGCATAACGGAGATCCTAAGATTAATATATGCACATACCGGGTGTGTAAAAACGCCCCTATTTTACAATCTTTGACGTACATTTATCTATTTTGTCGAGCTGCTTGAATTTTTTTGTGAGTGTTTACATATATCTGTTTCCTCCTTCCTACTACTCATACGGCTTGGATAAGCAAGCATTGAATGTTGTCATGCTGTATTTCTTTCAAAAATTAAGTAACCACAAATAGGTGTCATAACTAAAAAAGCCTTAAGGCTTATAAATAAGCCTCTCGATCCCGCCTGAAGTTAAGACAAGTACCACCCAATCAGTTGTCTCCATTGAATTATCAGCTTTTTTATGCTTTAACTGATGGCGCTAGATAATTCCAATGTCTGTTTTTCGAATCCAAAAGATAACGTAATTCGAAACAGAACATCAGATCTTCTATTTTGAAGTCATTGCACTGCACTGTAACCTTGTAACGTAACATTTTTATGACGCATTGTTGGGAGAACTCCCCCCTGCATCATATCAGCCTACACAGGATATTCTCTAGTGTCGATCAGTAATGTGAATAAAGCCTAGGATTCATGCCAACAATATTCCAATTTTTTCAGGAATGATGATGCCTGGTTATGTTCCGCAAAGAGGAGAATATAATGAAACCTACATTGAAACAGTTGGTACTATCGTCAAATTGGCTGCAAAATATGGTATCTACACCCTACTTGATATGCATCAAGATGTATTTTCACCAAAACTTTGTGTTGAAGGAATGCCTGATTGGATTGTTAATACAGGTGAGTGTTTAAGAAATATCGTTTGGAATTCTTTTGGTGTATCTTATATCATAAAACTGAATAATAAAGACGACTGTTCAATTTAAAAACAGCTTAAAAGGAATGACTGGCTGTGAAAATGTTTAAATATTTAACCTGATGTTTACCTAATGGCTATATACCTCTTTAAATTTTTTTAGAAAAGCTCTATACCAAGATATAATTCATTCCTTATGTATACTTTATCATAATAACTGTTTGTTCCCTAATTATCAGGTGATGCAAAACCATTTCCATATCCATTAACTGAAGAACCATACAAAATCAACCCAGAAACTGGATATCCCTACCCTGAGGATTGTGCAAGATTACCATGGGGAAATTATTACTTTGCTGAGGCAGCTGCTAAAGCTTTCCAAAGTTTGTACAGCAACGTTGATGGTTTAAGAGACGAATGGGCAAATTTCTGGAGAAAAACAGCAGAATATTTCCAAAAATATCCGAGTGTAGTTGGCTATGAATTGATCAATGAACCTTTCTGTGGTGACATCTATAAGTAAGTCTTCACTTGGTGTTTTTACCAACCTAAATTAGTATGTAATTCGGACTCGTATTATCTTACATTTATAGATTTCCCAAAGGTTGTTTTCTATTGAGCATATTTGGTTATTATGTATCAATAGGTTATTTTTAGGTTTAATTTGGTTTTGAAAAGGAGCATTGATAAAAGGAATCTCCTTATTTAGGAATCCTCTGTTGTTGGTACCTGGCATCGCTGACAAATTGAACCTTGAACCTGCATATGATGTTTTACAAAAAGCTATTCGTCAAGTTGATGATCAACATGCAATCTTCTTTGAAGGAGTCACTTGGGATTTCTTTGAAGTTGGATTCTCAAAAGTTCCAGGGGGTGCTGAATATCAAAACAGAAGTGTATTGAGTTACCATTATTATGAACCACCAGATTTCTCCAAAACCCTAGATTTTGCTGCTAGGATGCACGATCTCAAACGTTTGAAATGTGGAGGCTTTTTGACAGAGCTCTTAACAGTCGGTACAGCTGATAAATTCAAGAATATGTTTGAGATTATGGATTTTGCTGATCAATATAAACAAAGCTGGCATGGTTGGTTGTACAAATCTTACCCAGAAAACAGCAACGGTACAGACTCTTCGGATGTCTTGGTTCAAAACACAAGTCGTACTTATCCTCAAGCAGTTGCTGGTAACATTCAAAATTATCATTTCAACAAAGATACAAAAGAGTTTAGCTTGTCGTACAAAATCAACCCGGATTGTAAAAGCACCTTGACGGAGATTTACTTCAACAAGGAAATGCATTACCCAAATGACTTTGAATATAAATTGAAACCTGCTGACCATATTCAGATGACGATTAGTGATAATGGCTTCCTAATATTATTGAACCACGATGGTGCTTTAAACGCCGGAGACCTTATTTCGTTTACAATGAACCCTAAATAAACTTCAGAGAAATTATACGATAATTCTGCCACAAAACTTTGCTTGGATGGAAAAACAGTTCTAACAACTTAAATCAAAGCAAACTCTTCCATTTGCTTTAGTAACATTTCTAGGTAAATTTTTGATAGAATTTTAACAATAATATTTTGATTACAGATATACTTTATAATATATGAAAGTCGTTGAATTGATTTTTTTTTATACCTATACACAGTAAAATCCTGGACTCTTAAAATAAGAAAAAAAATCTCAAAATAAGAGCACTTCTCTTAAAATAAGAGAAACACACTTGGGAGACTTTTAAGAGCACTGACACTTACCAAGTGTATAGACAAGTGCAGAAAACTTACCAAGTGCTCACTTTTTAAGTGCATATCTCTTATAATAAGTGTGATATTTCAAGTGAATTTTTCTTTGATTCCCTTAAACTAAGTGCAAAAATCTTGATTAGTTCAAAACTCTAATGTTTATTTTTTGCCTTAACGGACGTCCGAAACGTAGAAAAATTAAAAGTAAACATTGTCTGTTTTGAAAGTAATGCTGTTATTCAGCAAACGTAGTCTTCTTGAAAATATAACTGTTATGAAAATTTAAAAAAAAAATTACAAGTCCTACCATTAAAAAAATCGGAAAAAGTAAATTACAATTGCTTGAAATATTCTTTTTAGTATACCATGTAAATTATAAAGGGATTACAAAGTATCGAAATAATGAGTATTAAAGTCCATTTAGTGCCAAAAGGGAGAAAAACCTTTTTGAAAATCAAGATAGGAACAAAAATTAGGCGCTTACAAAGATTTCTAGGTGGAAACCGTAAAGATTTTCAAGTTTTATATTCACTAAAATATAGTTCATGCATTTATTTAGAAAAATATTATAAAACATCCCTGTAGTTGACAAATAACTTTTTCAAATATTCCAATTTTAGGTCAAAACGCATGAGATTGAGGACTCTTAGATTGATTTCGGTAATGTTTTTGAAAAGGTATGGGGGCAATAAAAAAGGTTTCCAAACTCTGAGGGGGGGGGGGTGGTTAAAATTGAGCAACCAAAAGACTCATAGGTCTCAATCTAACACAGACAACTTAATGAATTTACATCGAGGGGTAAATAACTCGAAAAAATCTTGTTCACTTGTCCAAAATAACCCCAAAAAATCTAAAAAAAACTAAATCTTAAACCTCAGAAGTTTCCAGGTAATCCCAAAAAATACCAAAAACCCTAAAAAATACCAAAAATCTTTCGATCTCTCTTAGGCTTTACTAGTCTTATCTAAAAGACTGGCTCTTATGCAGACAAATCATTACATTATTGATAAAAACAAGAAATATTCACTGCATATTGACCAAAACGACTATCAAATTGTGTCTCAAATTACACATTATTACACCCAGATAATTATCAATTACTTAAATTCGATGTAGTGATTGTCATCATTGCTCGTGATATTTAGTGTACTGTTTTGAGTTTCATTGATTTCCAAAGGGTGTTTGTTTCATTTTCATGATTGTGTCTAGTATCTCTTGAGAACAAAACTGTGACTTAGAAATCCAGGAGAGGCTCGATAAGGATAATCATGCGTCATTTCATAGTATAAGGTGTCTTGAGGAAAGGGTCAACCATATAGTTTTTCCTGAAAATTGAAGTAAAACATTTATTATAACTAAAACATTTTACTAACAGCCTAATGAGTTTATATGTTTTCAGTTTATATGATTGGCGAAGTTAGGTTTAAAATGTCTTGGTTTGTAGACTACTGCAATATTTACAAAATACTTCAATATCGATCCCAAGAGGTTCTGAGGGTGCTTTCCTAACCCATCAAGTCTTTCAAAGTCACCCACTGCAGTCTAACCACAAGGGCTAACCACAAGGGCTTGATTAACTGGCTTACACCAGTATCAAAACGCTGATTTTTTGCTTGTGGTTCCCTCAAAAGCAATTCAAAAGTAATGCAACGACTTCAAAAGTATTTTTCTTAACTCCCCTCCCCTTTCAGACTCATTGAAGTGTCATTTTGCTCTATTTCTCATAATTTTTCACTGAAATTTCATTTGTCTACAACCTTTTGTCCATGATTGTAGTGTACTGTACAGATGGGACATAAAATTTGACATCCCAGATCCAAGATACAAAATAGGAAAAGAGTTTCTTTTGCTTACCATTAGTTCTTTCTGCCTGAAAGTAGAATCCATTATAGTAAGTTTTCTCTTGAGCATCCCAACCTGAAGAAATGAAATAAAAACTTTTTTTCAGATTTTTGAAATTTTGAGTAAAAATTCACATCTATATCTATACTGTCCTTTTGCTTTCTTTTTAATGCAAAGAAACAATTTCCCAAGTGGTTAGCACACACTTTAAAACAAACAGAAATGAGCCAGAAATAGATAATAAATAGATTAAAGAAGTCATTAAATTTAATGGCAATGGAGAACCATGTTGAGTCTTTCATCTCTTACCATAACCACGGTCAGAGATAAGCAAGTACTTCAGGGGGGGGTCATGCAGTTATTATATAAACACTATGACAATTACTACCGTGGTGGTATATAAACCAAAATTTGGGAAAACAGTTACTCCACCAGTGGACTAACTGCAACATGGGTGGTGCCTAAGCCCAAAATTGTCGATTTTGGTAGGATATGGTGTACTAAGTGAGCACATTTTTCAATTTTTCACTTAAAATTTTAGGTTTTTAAAAATTCCGGAAGCAAAAAAATTCAAAACATTTTTTCAAAAGTAAAAAAAAAAATCACAAAATTTTTTCTTCAATCAAGGCATGAAAGATATTATAACAAACTTGGAAAATGATTGAGATATTTAACTCTTGAACGGTCGTTAATAACACGTACCCAGTAAAATGGTATCAAAAATGAGGAATTCAGTGAAAAAATTGCCAAATTTGGCATTTTTGGGGGTGGTATACACCCAATTTTGAGGGTAAAATCAGTTAGTACACTATGGAATAACTGCAAGGGTGGTGGTCTGTAGAAAATGTCCAAAATTGCAGTTACTCCACATAGTGTCAAGGAGTAACTGCAAGACCCCCCCCCCTGAGTACTTCCCATAAAACACGGTCAGTATTATATGCATGAGAGATCAACAATGATAGAAATCAATTTGACTTTCCTCTTAACTAATATATTTAAATATTTTGACTAAAAGTTCATAATTTTTCTTTAACTTCTGATAAAAGAGAATCATGTTGAACCTTTCATCTCTTACCATAACCACGGTCAGAGATAAGCAAGTACTTCCCATAAAACACGGTCAGTATTATATGCATGAGAGATCAACAATGATAGAAATCAATTTGACTTTCCTCTTAACTAATATATTTAAATATTTTGACTAAAAGTTTCATAATTTTTCTTTAACTTCTGATAAAAGAGAATCATGTTGAACCTTTCATCTCTTACCATAACCACGGTCAGAGATAAGCAAGTACTTCCCATAAAACACGGTCAGTATCATATGCATGAGAGATCAACAATGATAGAAATTAATTTGACTTTCCTCTTAACTAATATATTTAAATATTTTGACTAAAAGTTCATAATTTTTCTTTAACTTCTGATAAAAGAGAATCAGAGAATCATGTTGAACCTTTCATCTCTTACCATAACCACGGTCAGAGATAAGCAAGTACTTCCCATAAAACACGGTCAGTATTATATGCATGAGAGATCAACAATGATAGAAATTAATTTGACTTTCCTCTTAACTAATATATTTAAATATTTTGACTAAAAGTTCATAATTTTTCTTTAACTTCTGATAAAAGAGAATCATGTTGAACCTTTCATCTCTTACCATAACCACGGTCAGAGATAAGCAAGTACTCTTCCCATAAAACACGGTCAGTATTATATGCATGAGAGATCAACAATGATAGAAATTAATTTGACTTTCCTCTTAACTAATATATTTAAATATTTTGACTAAAAGTTTCATAATTTTTCTTTAACACTTCTGATAAAAGAGAATCATGTTGAACCTAATTCATCTCTTACCATAACCACGGTCAGAGATAAGCAAGTACTTCCCATAAAACACGGTCAGAGATAAGCAAATACTTCCCATAAAAAACGGTCAGTATTGTTTGCAAGAAAGGATATTTTCCAAATTTAAGAAGTGGAAAAAATTAAGAATTTCATTTCCCTTCCCCCAAATACAAATAAAGACCCAAGCTGGCCTGTGCACCTCATTAGAACAGAGACTGATTTTTTTGGGGCTACATTCGACATAGCTTTTAAAACAAAAACAAACAGACAAATCTGTGAAAAACTCTTCATGACTGAAAGCATCTCAAAGCAAAAAACCTTAGAACAATAAAAGCAACAGAAAAAAAAACATTACATTTATACTTGCCTTTTAAAGTTGTTGCTTGTCAAGATTATTTATCATGGCTTCCTTCCAAGATGGCGACTGAATCTTTCCCCTCGTGTTTTTGACTTCGGTTTTCCAATGTTTGCAAGTGGCGGATAATGGGCGGGAATTTTTACATTTATTGTTTGAAAATTTTGGTCAAAAAAGCTTGCAACTTACTTCCTAGATTCAAAGTATTGTTGATTAAGATATTCAGTAAGTTTTTTAAAAATGTTTTTAAAGAAATTTTGCTTTGAAATCTTTTTGTCTTTCTTTCCAAACATTTCCACCCTTGCCAAAGTTTTGCAATATATCTTTTCTCTCTCTCTTTTTCAACGGTTCAACACGAAGATAGAGCAAAATTGAATTTGCTTTTTTGTTAACAAAGCTAACTTACTCAATAGGAGCAATTATGAGTAAACAAGACTCTTTGTTTCTATTGTGAGATTTTTTTATCATTATAAGAACATATCACTTAATTTAAGAGCATTTTTACTTGGTTCTTCGACTTATGCTTATATTGTACATAATCTCTTTATCTCTCCGCGTATTTTTTTTGCATAAAATGTCTTTTCCTTGTTTTAAGAAAACTTCACTTATTTCCAGAGTGCGCAAATTTTAGTTTTTATGTCTTTTCCTGATCAAGAGTGTTTCACTTGGAATAAGAAAGTTTCTCTTGAAAACTCTTAAATCTAGATGTATTCACTTATCAAGAAAACAGGATTTTACTGTGTATAATTTGCAATTTTTAGATTTATAGATTTTAACAATTTTTTTTTATAAGATAGATCTTTAATTTTATATTTCAAAAACGATAATTTTGTAGATATACTGTAGTAGCTCCTAAAGATTAAAATTGATAAATAATTATTACTTCATTCATAACCTGGGTTTATAAAACGCCAATAAGAGTAATCATGGAAAATGTATCTAAACAAAGAACTTGATTTGATATTTGATTATTCCAAAGAAACTATCTTAAGTTGTAGTTGCTTACTTTTTAAGTACAGAAAGGTCCCTAAAAACCTGGAATGTTTTTCAAGTTGAGTTTCATGACCTATGATTGTATGCCTTCATACTAGACTTAGAGATCTTTAATTTATCTATTTATCTAAACTGTTTTTATCTTTAGGAATCCTTTGTTATTGGTACCTGGTATCGCTGACAAATTGAACCTTGAACCTGCATATGATGTTTTACAAAAAGCTATTCGTCAAGTTGATGATCAACATGCAATCTTCTTTGAAGGAGTCACTTGGGATTTTTTTGATGTCGGATTCTCAAAAGTTCCAGGGGGTGCTGAATATCAAAACAGAAGTGTATTGAGTTATCACTATTATGAACCACCAGATTTCTCCAAAACCTTGAGTTTCGCTGCACGTATGAACGATTTAAAACGTTTAAAATGTGGAGGATTTTTATCGGAAATGTACACTGTTGGAAAAGACTTTGAGGGTATGTATGAAATGCTAGACTTAGCTGATAAATACAAACAAAGCTGGCAAGGATGGATGTATAAACCTTATGGTTGTATCAAGATGAATCTAGCCTGTGAAAACTCCACAAATCACTCTGGAGGACCTGGTGAAATCGTTGTTCAAAACACAAGTCGTACTTATCCTCAAGCAGTTGCTGGTAACATTCAAAATTATCATTTCAACAAAGATACAAAAGAGTTTAGCTTGTCGTACAAAATTAACCCGGATTGTAAAAGCACCTTGACGGAGATTTACTTTAATAAAGAAATGCATTATCCAAATGGTTACAAATACTCTGTTTCACAAAATGTTCATTTAAGTGAAGAAGGATATTTGATTATTTTGGATCATAAGGCAACTGGATATACGGCTGATGATTTGATTGAATTCACTTTGAGTCCAAAGTAACTGCAGAATAGTTTGTGAATGTTTCATTGATTCTTACTATAATTTGTCATCAAATTCTATTATTATTTCAAATTACTATATCGTAGACAAATAAATTGGATTAGGAGGAATCATAAAGAATTCTTGAATCCCTTACCCTAAAATTTAAAAGAAATTTGGGAGGATCTAAGGGCTTTGCTTAGACGGAAGGTAAATGTTATCCGAATTTTAGATTAGATATCGGGTCGTCTATATATTTTTGGAGCTATTTGGTCAAAGGAATAATATTATAACCCAGTGAATTTTACATTCTGCTCAAAGTTTTTCTACTTCAGAGTTTCTTAATATTATTTCAAATCCACATAAGCCAGACTTAGAAAAGAACAATTTTTTTAGAGAATATTAAATTCCCCATGATAAGAAATTTTCAGTGTTGATTAATAAACTACCTTAAATTCTAAAGAAACGTTATTGAGTGTTTTTAAGTTTGAACTTTAGATTATATATATTTAGATACTTGAATTAGATAAATTTGTCAGCTAATTCGTATATTTTTGATTAAGGCATATTTCGCATTGATTGGATATTTTATTCTAAAAATTGTTTTGAATCGATTGACATGTATTTACAACCTAAAGCTTTATATTTCATAAAAATATATTTCTACACAGGACAATTGTTATGCATAACCAGAAAAATTTATTGGAAAAAGTGAACATTCGGTAAAAATTCCATTAAGTAAAGATTACCAATTATTATATCTAACAATTTGGGCTTTTCCAGAAAAAAATTGAATATGGGGGGGGGGTGGAGGATATAACATTATTTGGAAATTTACCCCCGGGCATTGTGACTTTTGATCCCCCGGACAGCAGGTCTACCCCCCATTAGTTGACCCCATGGACGATAAGAATTACCCTCGAACAGAGCAAAATTACCCACAAACAGAGCAAGTTTACCCCCTAGACAAGGCAAATTTTGTAAATTTTTCACTACCCATCCCCCCAACACTATATCCTCCATCCCCCACATGTACGAACATTTTCTGGAAGAACCCATAGCGACCCTCTCTAATCGAACCCAATCTTAGGGGGATTTCTGATTAAATTATGATACATCCAAAAACCTGTTTATGCAGTACGCAATTTTCGCTATAGGCTTATCAGTTGAAGCAATAGAACAGCAAAATAGTTTTTCGACTCCAACCTTCTAAAGGCACTCTAGTATTCTATGTGAAAAATAATTATAGTTTAGATGCTCTGAAGTTGTAATGTAACCCCTGTAACAATAGTCCATATAAAAAACCCTAGTCTGGAAGTTTATTCTTTAGCTTTTTCCTTTGTCGTTGATATCAAAAGATAAAGATCGTTTTGCTCAGTTTTTGATCACGTTTCCAAGTATACTCTTGGGATTGGTTTAAGATTTAATCACATGATCAAAACAAACTAATTTCTTAAAAATGCAAAGTATTACAACAATTAAGCCCAAAAGGGTAAGAAACAAAAGGCTTCCAGATCGGGTCTTTTATACGGACTAAGGATAAAAATTTAGATTTTCTCTTCTTTATTTTTCATATTTTATACTTTTCAACACAATCCCACTCCCAGCGGGGAAATATACGTCACGAGAACGTCGTTGTTACGTCATTAATTACGTCGCCAGTACGTCAACTGTAAACAGTGAAGTGAAATGGCGAAACGACGTAGAAAGGTTAAAAGGTCCTGGGTGAAAATTTTTTGAAAAGGAGGCTAATACGGCGGAATTAGGACAAAAGAGGGAACTTTCAAAAACATTTTTCCAAAAATTAATAAGAATGTCCTGTGTGGAAAATTTTCGAAAAATTAATTAGCGGCTATTAGGTACCCGAGAGTAGATAATTTACGTGTCGTAAGCAAGCTGTAAGGATGCAATGCCTCCACGTATTTACATCATTTTTTCAGTTACCATGTTTATGTTACATGTTACGCCATGTTACGACCTATGATTCATTTTTCTTCAGTTTTTATAATTTTTGTTCTTTGGTGTACAAAAATTAAAACTTGTCCGAAAATTGAAATATGTCTGAAAATTATGACCTGTCCGAGAGTTTTTACCACCCCTCACTGTTTTTGAACTATAATCCCAATAACATTCACCTTTAAAAGCAATTTCATTGATGATCCATTTTTCTTTTTCATAAATCTGTAGAGAAGATCACCTTTCACCATACTTAACACATTCATATTTTCATTGTGGCTCAAAAATATAGGGCACGTAATAGTGTGGTTTGATATATCAAGGGTGATCAGAGACGTCGCAGAGACGTGATATTAACGTAATATGAACTACGGTGCTTTTAAGACTGCTACTTGTTATGCGAAAGTGGCAGGAAATTTTTTCTATTAGATAAAGGTCAATAATTATTCGACAAATTGAGTCCAAATTTTCATAAAATTTAAAGTAACACATTTACGTCATCTTTATGTCCCCTTTTCTACGTGATAATAACGTGCCATTGATGTTTTGAGTTGACGTCAGCATATCGTCACAAAGTTACGTCACGGATACGTAAATGCCAAGTAACTTGATACGTCGTTTTCGTCGTCGTAAAGTTACGTCAATAAGACGTCAGTTTTATGTTCATGTAGTATGGACGTAAAAACTAGACGTTTTTTGTATTTACATCGTTTGAATATTGGTCACCGATCGACTTATTTGCGACATAAATCCGACGTTCCTATTACGTCGCTTCCCTGCTTGGATATTATTTGTTAGAGTTGAAATATTGATTGAAGAAAGCAAAACAAAATCAAGTAAGCAAGTTTGCGACCCGCAATCAAAGTTAACCTTAACGCTCCCTTTTCTTTGAATGTCTGTTCGGAGGTAGGAGTGGCGCCACGTGCAGTATCGCCTTGAAAGATGTCAACACCAAAAATAATTTGTGGAATTTTTTAATGGAAATAAAACTTTGAAGTGCATTCGATGAATTTTTTTCCGGTGAAAAAGTGTAATTTTTGAATAAATTCTATTCAGGGAAGACACACAAAGATGAAAAGAAAAAGTTTGTTTGTTTTCAAAAAACAATTTTATAATAAAAACAAACTATAAGAACATAAGGCTTTGATGGCAAAATGTAAAGACGAACAGTTAAGAACATTGTAAGGTTTTTCGCGAACTCTAAAACACCCAGTTTCTGAGGAAAATACTCAAAAAGCACATAAAAAATGGTGTATGTTTTGATTTTACTTACATTACATTTTCAAAAATTTAAGAATGATAAAAATTAAAGAGTAGTTGGACTTTTCCAGAAAAAAACCGTATACCCCCTGTTGAGGAGCTCCAACCTTTTGTGAACTACCCCCTTTGGAATTCCAGGCAAATTTAGGATCATACCCCTCTGGAATTAAGAATTTTTACAGATTTTCAATCATTACCCCCATGGAATTCCACTTATTTTTGACGGAATTTTGTCTACTGCTATGGCATTCCACTGCATTTCAAACTAACCCCCTTGGAATGGAAATAGACCTCCTCAACAGGTGGTGCACGGTTTTTTTTCTGGAAAAGCCCATTTCTAAGATGAAAATGTTTAAAAATTTGACAAAAAAATGATATTACTTCGGGCTGATAGAGAATTCAATTAAATCTCCAGGGCTGAAATAAGCTGGAATATGACTCAGAATTATTCGATAGTCTTGTTCACTGAAATGAACATTAGACGAAACAGAGTATTGGTAACCATTTGGGTAATGCATTTCCTTATTAAAATAAATCTCCGTCAAGGTGCTTTTACAATCTGGGTTAATTCTGTACGACAAACTAAACTCTTTTGTGTCTTTGTTGAAATGGTAAATTTGAATGTTACCAGCAACTGCTTGAGGATAAGTACGACTTGTGTTTTGAACAACAATATGATTGGGGACAGTGCCTTTCCATTTTTGGTTATTTTTAGCATTTGGAGGTCTATGGTAGTCCCAGCCTTGCCAGCTTTGTTTGTATTTATCAGCTAAATCGAACATTTCATACATTGCATCAAAACCTTCATCAACTACAAGCATTTCTGTTAAAAATCCTCCACATTTTAAACGTTTTAAATCGTTCATACGTGCAGCGAAACTCAAGGTTTTGGAGAAATCTGGTGGCTCATAATAGTGGTAACTCAATACACTTCTGTTTTGATATTCAGCGCCTCCTGGTACTTTTGAGAATCCAACTTCAAAGAAATCCCAAGTGACTCCTTCAAAGAAGATTGCATGTTGATCATCAACTTGACGAATAGCTTTTTGTAAAACATCGTATGCAGGTTCAAGGTTCAATTTGTCAGCGATGCCAGGTACCAATAACAAAGGGTTTCTGAAAAGAAAAATGTGACGAGAGGTATGATCCCTGCATCTTGAAGGTTTCGAATGATACAGCTCGGTGTCATTAATTCAGCAATGGTTTCAGGTGATCAAGAATCTCCCGGTTCTTTTATAATTTAAAATTCAAAAAGAATGTATTGGGGTTTATAGATGTTGTTCCCAGTGCTAAGATGCAGTTTAGTGGTGATGAAATTCCAGGGAAGAAATCTTTTTACCGAAAATGAACTGTGCCCTTTTCCCAGGGCGTAAAGAGGTTCTGATGGAGTTGATGAAATTGACACAGGGTATCAGAATCAGAGATGTAAGGGAATGAGGGGTTGTTTAGATCAACGTTGCTGTATAAGTTTTGAAAAGCCTGTCCACTTGCTTCAGCGAAGTAATAATTTCCCCATGGTAATTTTGCACAATCCTCAGGGTAGGGATATCCAGTTTCTGGGTTGATTTTGTATGGTTCTTCAGATAAAGGATATGGAAATGGTTTAGCATCACCTGATGATTACAGAACAAATATTTTACGTTAGTGCTAGTTATACATTTTAAGCAACCGTAGTACATTGGTAGAGCATCCGGCTACGGTGCGCAAGGTTGTAGGTTCAACCCCCAGCTGGGCCATAACAAAGATTTCCAAAATGGTACTTGATGCCTCTCTACTTGATTCTCAGCAATAAAGAGAAGGGTCAAGGGTAATTGGAGCAATCCAAGTAGAAAGAGTGGCACCCTCCCCTACCTTCGGGTAGATAGCTATATGAAAAGAGAAGCCTTCGGGTCGCCTCTGACTGCGACCGCAGACTTACTTACTTGTCATTCCTAGGAAATTGTCAACTATGATTCGCAAAGACATGTTATCAATACTTGAATTGTTTCTCTTTTTAAAGTATTGATAGTATTCCAAAAAACAAACATTTCTCCACTCTTCCTTAAAGCCGGAATCACCGATTTACGTCAATTTACATTCCGGGGGCCAACAACAGAAGGGTTCACAGAAAGTTCGCCATATTTAATGCATTACCCTTTTTTGACGTCAATGTAGTGACTTTTTCAAAAAAAAAAAATTTTCAAGCAAAGATTTTCACTGCCAACTTTCTACCCGCTTTTAGCCCATTCTAACAATTCAAAGGACCGAATATCAACCATCTTAATTAGAGTTAAAGCGTACACGAGCTTTGTTAAATTAAAAAACAAAATTTAAAAAGTGACACCACTCAAATTTTGATAGAATTAACGTCAGAAAGTAGCAATGGTGGTACCCATAGTCGTGCCAATAGCCCGGGAGGGGACACTTAGGCACGGGCGGTACGGGGACGTGCTGCTGACCAGGGTCCCTTTTTTAGGCTCTGAAGATATCTAACAGGGTCCAAAATTTACACTAACTTTCAAGTTGTGTTTCCGACAGGGTTGACTTTTTGACAATCTTCAAATTTTCAGGGTAGAAATTTGAAAATTGTTTCAAATTTTCGTCTACTTTTAGTCTTTTTTGCCCTTTCTCAGGGTAAAAATATGAAAAATTTTTTTCAATTTTCTTTCTGACAGGATCCCGAAATTACCAAATATCCATATCTGACAGGGTCCATTTTTCAAACTCCAGCGGCACGTCCCCGTCGACCGTCAAGGTCAGTCCCCCCCTCGTGCAACAGTGGCATCTAGTAAATACTAGGGCTTTCCTAATTTTAATCAACAAAATCATAGGGAATTACACAATTCAGTTTGAATATTATTGTCTGTTTTCTAACCAAACATACAACAAAAATCGTATCCTGTACTTTTGAACCTAAATTATCAAGCAACGTAAATAGTGTAAACGACAGGGTTCAACGGAATTAACAAATTAGCCGTAAATCATAAGGGCTATTTTAAAATCCTCTAGCGAATTCCCACACGGAAATTCACTCCAAGGTGAGTGCCCACCCATATATTTTTAGTTCGAAATTTGGTTAGACAACCGTTGTATTTTGTTCATTAAATTGGGCTACAATTAGGTAAAATTTGCTTTAGAATCAACTTTAAACGTGGAAAAAGTTAGTAAAATAAAGATTTGTTTGTCATTTTCACCTCAGAGTGCCTTTTGTCCTTCTCATTTTGCTACTATTAGAATGTTTGATTGAGAGCAATATATCCAGAGTATCTTTGATAGTGATAATTTTTTATATAGAGCATGTGGCACAATAGCACACAATCTACACGTTTTTTTATAAGAACAAACTATATAAGAACACGAGGCTTCGATGGCCAAAATGTTAAGAACAAATTAAGAGCATTTTAAGGCTTTGGGGACTCTAAAACACCTGATTTCTTAGATAAACGCACAACATTACCCACAGAATGGCGAAAAAAAGAACATTGCTTAAATCTAAAAAAGTTAAGACCATCCGAAGGCTTCAAAAAATTTGCATGTTCTTATAAAAAAATTTGTAACTTTTGACCAGATTGTACCTTTATAAGAACATTACATCGAAAATCATCAATAGATCAAAAGTACATTAACATAGAAAAAATATATGGATTGGAGTTCACTAGAGGTAATTTTCCGGTCTGGAATCAACCAGGGGGATTTAAAATAGACAAACCTGTATTAACAATCCAATCTGGCATTCCTTCAACACAAAGTTTTGGTGAAAAAACATCTTGATGCATATCAAGTAGGGTGTAGATACCATACTTTGCAGCCAATTTGACGATAGTACCAATTGTTTCAATATAGGTTTCATTATATTCTCCTCTTTGCGGAACATAACCTGGCATCATCATTCCTGAAAGAATTAGTATTGTTGTGTGTTACATGTCTAAACACTCATTTGTAAGTGTAGTCAATAAATTCATGAAAAGACTAATTATTCATAAATAACAGCATTATAACAACATTCATTACTGGTTTATCCGAAAATTTTCCAAGTTCATAAATTATCATCTTTCATAAGTGACATTGTGATCGATAGGATCGCCTAGGGAGATTCTAGCGTCTTTCTGAGTAGTAGATAAAATTTACGGGGCAAATCTCGTACACAAAGCTACTTGTACCTCTTTTTGATTTATCAGAACCATAAAATAAAAGCGAACTATAGGTTTAGGTTCAAGTCAAAAGTTTGAGTTTAGTTTTTTGTTAATGTGTAATTGACACAGTGTAAGTTTTTTTACACAAGAAACTGACGTTAGTTACTTTAGTACTTACCTAATCGAACAGTATTCAATCCAAGACTTTGCAATAACTTCATATCATCTTCAGTAAAACTGTCTGGTCCATCATCTCCGTGTGGATAGAACGGTTCTCCTTTAACAACAACATTTGTACCGTGAAAAATTCTCTCTCTACCCATTACATCAATTAGCATGTTGGTATTAGGATTAACTGATATGAACATATCAGCGCTTTGTGTTTTCACCAGGGATGTCAGTAAAGCTAAAATGGTGCAAATCACCAAGATTGCCATGTTGCAGAAAATGTGTTGATACTTTTCCTTTTGCTCTAAATGACTATCCGTCGTATTAGCCTAATTTATAGGATTCGTGTTTTTAGTACATGATATTTTTCTAATTTATTTGCAGTAATCAACTTTTTATGGTTAAATTCCTGAACGTACAAATCCTATGAAATAGGCTAATATGAGTGGTGTCAAATTTAACTTGCTTAGATATTTTTGCATATCCTCTACTCACGTGGTTTTTTGCATGCATGAACAAATGAAGTGTATAATATTTGTTTACATGGTCTGTGTACCGGAAGATTTACATTGCGAAACATTTCATGATTTCTTTCCTACTTATTTCTTGCCCACAATCAAAATAAGGCGTCTTGAATTTCACTTATCTTTTGTAAACAAACAGAGATAAAGTAGAAGGCCGATATAAAGAATAACTGAAGTGCTTAATCCATCGAGTGGCATTGAAATCTATGAGATATCACTCATTTTTTTCGGTCCTGTGTCGGTAGGGTTGGCTCTAGGATCGCCGTGACACATGCTGGCCTATCCTTTTACCTCATCTGAATAAAACAAGCTTTTCGAAATTGTCTTATTTTTTTCTTATTCGAGGTGTGTATTTAAAAATATTTGAGAATTTGAAGCTTTACAGTGATGGTATTCTGGTTGAGGTATATGGTACTCAACGGATACGACACTAAATTGAATAGAAAATGGCGAAAAGATGAGTCTTATTGTAGTATAAGGACACTTCCTTCTCACAGACCCACTAGGACCCCTTCCCACTTGAAAAATTTGACAAAATCTTGTCCCTGGTAAAAATGATCCTCCAATTTTTGTCCCCACAGAAAATAATCAAATAAACGAACTCCCACTGCAAAATGTCATGCTCTTTATTTTCCCCATTTCCACTGGATTTTTTGACTTGAAAACAAAAGAATTGAAATCCCCAGAAATAGAAGTTTCAGTTCGTTATTTTTATCCCCGCTGGCTGAAAAACTCCTACCGGGTCTGTGAGAAAGGGTTGTATTGTGGTGGCTGAATCTTGTGAACTTGATAAAGTCACGAAGAGGTGATTCTGGATCAGTTTTAAATGAGGAATGTGCAAAATTTTCTAATGTTACATAGAATTAATAAACTTTGAACTTTATGATGACAAGTAATTGATGACACCGAGATATTACTGCCATTTTAAAATTATCTCTTTCTTTGTCATAATTGATATAAAAACACCAAAATCAATAAAGATATTTAAAAACATTAAATTCATAAAACCACCCTTACCTTGGTCATTATTTCTGTTTGTTTTCTCAGTAAAGGGACTAGACCTAATTCGCTTTACGGTGTGCTCTAATCTTGTTTTGCTTTGATCAGCCAATGTGACGATTGTAACAAACTATACACTACCGTTGAAAAGATAATTAATGAGAAAATTCTTTAGAAAAAAAACTTTTTTCATTTGGTGCTAGAAACTATTTTTTGGTAAATGGTACTTTGAAGTGTGTTTTTTGGATCATATGATTATTTTTCACGACTTACATTTACTTACAAAAGTAACCATGACGACCATCCAAGATCTTGGATGAAGTTCAAAGTTGATATTTTCATTCCCGTCGTTTAAAACACAACAAAAAATATCATCAATGCTTTTTAAAAAGAGTCAGTGATAGAGAATCCTAGTGTAAAGTCTGTCTATTATTTCGATTCAATTAAAAGTGACATTTCCATAATTAATAGTTTAGTAGACATTAATATGGTAATATTTGCTCTTCATCTTTGATTCTTTCTACAGTGATTAGATTGACACATGCGCGATAAAATTTCTATTATTGGTCTTCAGAGGTTAACACATTCTTTGAAAACTTAACCTCTGATACTCCGGGTAGCTTTCATGAGCTATATCTTGGTACCATTTTCAACTTTGCCCAACTTACCCTACTCGAAAATAAAGAACAAGAACTTGGCAGCGACACGTAAAAGGCGCATAACGTAACCCACGTGGTATATCAAGACTTACGTTCAATTCAGTTATACTCGCTATTTTGTAACCTGAGATCAGATCGTCATTGTTTTCTGCACACCACGTCGAAGCTCTAAAGGGATGTGTGAAAACATAACTCTGACGAATATGCAATCTCGAAATCGTAAGTACCGCGTTTGTTTAAAAGAACTAGGACTGACAACAAAGGTTTTAATGGGATGTTCCTATGACCTTCCCCTAACTCTGTGCAAAATTTCAGCTTTATATGTATTTTTTTTCCGGTCATAACCTAATTCCCTTCTACTAAAAGTTTCGAGATCGTGTTTATGAATAGGGCGCCGTATCGGTTTTTGACTTTCCGGCGCACAACGAGAATTTTCCGCGGGATGACTATTTTCCTCAGATGTTTAATTTTCAATCGCCTTAAGAGGTTTGAAAATTTCTATATGAGAATGGTTATGTGATAATTACCAAAATTAAAGATTTTACTTTATTCTGGTATATTTTTTGGTATAAGTTTGTATATAGATATTTACAAAAACTTGCCAATCTTTCTTGATACCACTGTCTCACTAAACTATTAGGAATTCTTGGTATTCGCTAGATAATGTCATTTTGCCTATCAAAGTAACCATAAAAAAGAAGTTTAACATCTGTATTCAAGGCACATATGTTGCAAACATATTTTTCTTCAGGAAACAGACGCACTCGTCACTGAGTTTATTTTTTGGATTGTTCTATTAGTCTTTAACTGATTGTGACACAGCGCAATCAACGCCCAAATTTCCTAACAAGAACAAGCGCTTGGTTCAACACCATGGGTGGCGAGAAACCATAATCTTCTCCAAGCACATCTCCTTTTGCAATACAGCTCTTGGTAATATCGAAGTAAACGTAAACGATACCGAGAACGAGCTTGTGTTTCGTACCTTTGCGGTGCTGATCTTCGCTTCCGAGAATTATGCTCGGGTTCCCGAGTTTCATTTTCAGTTTTTATTGAAACAAAGTCATTTCCGGTATTCTTCCGAGGGTTGTTGATTATTTCTTTTGTTTTATTTTCCGTACTTTTGTTATTATTTGTCTCGGTAATTTCCCGTGTCTTGTTCTCGGCGCTCGGATTGCTGCTATCATCGGTCCTCGCCATCAACGACTCTTGTTTATTATCAAGGAGAAATGGAAAATCGTCGAAAATCTTCTGTTCTATTTGGTAGATTTCTTCCATATCATGTTCAGTTTGTTCAAAACTTTCTTCAGGTAGATTTTTGAAGAAATTTTGGAATTGTAGTTCACGAATTTCTGAAATATTTTGTGCAATTGTGCGCTTCGTCGATGCTATATTTGATATAGGTGCTGTTTCGACAAAACAGTTTTGATGCAAAATTGACAGACCAATCAAGAAGATCTAAGAAGAGAAAAGTGAATATTTCTTGATATTTCATAATTGATGATTAATGTTCTCCGAGGCTTCGGAAGCATCGTTCACAACAATTAGAGAAGAATAAGATCTAGGGACCTCTTTTCTACAAAAAGCTTTGTTAAAGTTAAAAAAAACTAGACAGGCTCTAAAATTTAGTGACCCAAGGGACCCCCTGACTTCTGGCATCCCCAGCTAAAAGAAAGCCGCTAGGAGGTATTGTCCCTATACCACCACAATACTGTGTGTAACTATACCAGACGGCACACAACGTCAAAACAACGTCCATGTGACATTCATAACGTCCAAACAACGTTATTTGTACGTTAAAACAACGTTGTGTGCCAGCTGGGATTGTAAAAAAGGTTCCCACTCAAATTAGGTGGGACGATTAATATCCTTTAGATTTAAATTCGGTACTGTTTCAAGGAACTGACGTCATTTCGTGAATAACACCAAAAACCGTTAAAAACTACCAAAATAACGATAAAAATCGCTAGGTAACACTTACCACATATTGAATACATTTTGATAGTAACATTTCTCATATAGCTTGACAAAACTAATCAATTCTTCATAAAATTTGTTTTTGAAAATTAATGTCAGACAAAAAGGTATCTATGTATGGATTTTTTTGAAGGTTGTCAAAGTCAGTTTTCGTAAGCCATGTACATAAATTCTATCTCCTTCTTGTGAAATCCTGTATTCGCTTCCTTTTGTAGTGTATCGAAGCCTCTATTTATACCCCATTTCCTTGATATGCATCAACGGATTAAATCAATTAAAAAGTATATAATGCTACATCTGATATGATACATAATATAAATCTTTCAAATGTTTTTGTCTTATATACTACAAGTTTTGTAAGAAAATGAATAAAGTGCAGACCATGGGGTAACAAAGTTTTTCGTTCCGAAATGCACGAGAAACAAAAAGGGTATTAGGGTATATGGATCACAAAGCTACTGGTTCAATGTGTGACTTTTCTAAAAGTAGAAAGTTTTTTGAAGTCACTGGAATAAGGCATGACGAAAAAATTCTTAAACACCTCTGTATCACATATCAGGTACTTCCAAATGAAAAAATACACGTTTCTCTTATAAGAACATCCAAAATTTTTGAAGCCTTGGGATGTTCTTAACTTTTTGAGTTTTAAGCCTAAAAATCTTCTTGACATGTTCTTATTTTCACCATTTTTTGAATAATTTTATCCATTTTCCTTTGAAACTGGGTGGGGCTGTGAGACAGGGGTGTAAAATTGCAATCTGATTGCTTGAAACAAATCGGTCAAAGTCAGATTAGACTTATGTAAATCAAATTTTCTAATTGTGAAAATAACAAAGCAAGATTATTTTTACGCGAATCTAATCGTGAAAAAAGCGAAAACAAATTTCTTTACGTGAAGGACTCAAATTAACATGCCTGCAGGTGGAGGGCGACAATAGCTATATAACCGAAGGAAGATATACACGGGTCTTTAGTGTAATATCTCTGTCTATCATATCTCCAAAATCAACAATTCAGGTTTTTCTAGACCCGTTTGAATGCAAGACGTTGTCAAACGTTTTTGATTATCTTTATTTATCATTAAAAAGAGATTACTTAAATTAATCACGAAATATTACACTCCTGTCTCACAGCCCCAGTTGAACTTTTTCCTCAGTGGGGATAAAAAATCCTTTTGAAATCCCAATAATGGGGATATAAATTTTATTGTAAGGCTAAGAAATCCAGTAGGAATGTTTTTGGAGCCCTATTTTTAAACATTGAATTTCGAGTGGGGATAAATTCAAAGTCAATTTCCCAGTGGGGGTGAAATTCCAGGGTATTTTCTCACCTGGGACGAAATTCTTGCTAAATTTTCCAAAGAGGCTGGGGTCCTAGTGGGTCTGTGACACAGGGGTGTATTAATAAATTACCCTTGGAAAATTGCTATTCAGAAACTTGGAAATCCAATTATTACAATGCACGTGTAAGTTATATCATTTAAAATTTGAGTTATAAGTGCAATGACTAATAGGGAAAATGCGAAATTGGATTTGAATTAACAAAAGGTAATATGTAGAAATAAATATGGTAAATGGTAATGAAATTGAATCTTGTGTAACTTAAAAGCACGTACACAAACCACTTGGTGGGGGAGTTTCTATTGAATCAGATCCAACACGCAACATTTATAAGATAATAAAGTTGAGGTTCAGATTTAACATTTTTTTAATTAATCTTGATTTTCAAGAAATAAAAAGAATTGTCATGTCATGACAAGCAGAAAAAAAGGAATTGCATGGTCTCTGTAAAAAGAATTTCAGAAAAGCTAGAGTACATATATTATACTTTATTTATTATCTTATCTATTATCTCATTTCATGATGACGTCAATTTTCAATACAAGGTCCTGCAAATAAGATTTTCAAAAGTTTTTCAAAAATAATTTCGATCATGAAACGTAAATAACGAAAATTGTTTTTTTGGTAATTTGGTCAATTAGACCCCCTAATGATGGTCCCGAAAGCCGAAAAACTACCAAATTTTCCTAGTGCCGTCATAAATTGCTCAGTAAGATTGATTATTTCAAGTCAGGCTCAAAACGTGGACCTTGAACGTACTAACTGAAAAATCAATTAAAAAGAATAAACAAATAAATAAAAACTAATTGAAAAGTCAATCGTAAAAACCCATGTAAAGAATTCGGTTGGCTCGTTGCAAGTGTGTGCAGGCCAAGAAGCAGGTTGCGAAGCAGCTATCCACGCGATGAAGGATGTATTTGACCATGAAGACACAGAAGCCGTCCTTCTCATCGACGCTGCGAACGCCTTCAATTCCATAAATCGTAAGGCGTTCGTGCACAACATCGGCATCATCTGCCCAGCCATGGCACAATACGTAGAAAACAGCTACACCAAACCATCACGGCTGTTCGTCATTGGGGGAGTCGAAATTTCCTCCAACGAAGGCACGACCCAAGGTGACCCAATCGCAATGGCTGTGTATGCAATTGCAGCTATTCCACTTCTTCTGATGGTGCTGGAGATCACCGACAACCTGCCAGGAATTCAAACGAAATCTGAAGCCTATGCTGATGACTTCTCGGCTGCAGGGTCTATTCAAAACCTAGTGAAATGGTGGAATGCCTTGTGTCGTCTTGGACCTAAATTTGGATACCATCCTCAACCAAGCAAGTGTTGGCTAATTGTGAAACCAAAACAGCTAACAATTGCCCAACAAGCCTTCGCGTCAACACAAATCAACATCACGACAGAGGGGAAACGCCACCTTGGTGCAGTCATCGGCTCAACAACCTTCCGAGATGAATATGTTACAGAAAAAATCGACATCCTGTGTAACGAACTACTCCTTCTCGCAGAGATCGGAAAAATCGAACCGCACGCTGCGTACGCTGGCTTCACCTCTGGGTTTCATCATAAGCTAACTTTCATTATGAGGACGATACCAGACATCTCCAAACACCTGAGAAGAATTGATCAGATCATCCTTCACCAGTTCATTCCATCAATCACTGGTGGAATCCATCTCAACGAGGTAGAGAGAAAGTTAATATCTTTACCTACCAAATATGGTGGACTTGCTATCCCGATCTTCGAAGAGCAATGTGTGATCGAGTACGCCAACTCTCGACAAATTACGTCACATCTTAGTGATGCAATAAAGTCTCAAACCCGTAAATACACTGAAGATCCTGATCCAACCAAGAAGAAGTCGGCAATTCGAAAACTAAAGATCGACAAAGTCAACGAGTCTTTACAAACTCTTGACCCCCTTCTCAACGAACAACAAAGGAAATTGCTGCTGTTGAACCAAGAACATGGCGCTTCATCTTGGTTATCAACACTACCATTGGAGAGCGAGGGATACCACCTATCTAAACAATGCTTCCAAGATCTCATTCGTATTCGTTATGGCTGACAGCTTCCTCGAACACCATCAAGTTGTGAGTGCGGTTTACCGTTCTCGTTGGATCACGCTCTCTCGTGTAAGAAAGGTGGTTTTATCTCGCTCCGTCATAACAAGCTGAGAAACTTCTTCGCAATGTCCATGAAACAAGTTTGCCATGACGTTCAGATCGAGCCACCCCTCCAATCATTGGTGGGAGTCGAAAACCTCCCGAAGTCGTCAGTGAAATCAGACGAAGCTCGTTTAGATGTTTCAGCACGAGGATTCTGGGTGACGGGCCAAAAGACATTTTTTGATATAAGGGTTTTCAACCCACTCGCCAAAAGGTACGTCTCCTTGGAACCTCAACGCTGTTACATCCTAAACGAAAACGAAAAGAAACGACACTACAACAGTCGTGTAATGGAAATTGAGCACGGATCACTCACACCATTGGTTTTCTCGGCGACTGGTGGTTATGGCCGTGAATGTGGCAAAGCCATTCGACGGCTTGCATCTATGATAGCAGAAAAGAAACATTCAAACTATTCCGAGACAATGTCTTGGTTAACAAGAAAAATAAATTTTTCACTCATTAAATCGATACATTTGTGTTTTCGTGGTAGTCGCTCTGTGAGTCCCATACGGACCCCAGAACAGGACATAGTATTTTGTCCAAGCATCTCTGAGTCTTTTTCACGAATCATTAACTAATTTTTTTCTTTTATATATATTTCGATGTAAAATTTTTTTATAGATTATTTTTGTGTGTAGCAGTGCTACACGTCTTTTAGGTTACTTTTCAGTTTATCGTACAGGTCTTTTCAGGTTTTGTTTTGTTTTTTCTTGTTTGCCACCATTTTTTTTGTACAGATCTCATTATCAGGTCTTTGACATTAGTCGCATTCATACGTATATGCTATAAGATAATACTATGTAAAAATTAAAAAAAAAAAAAATAAATAAAAATAAATTAAAAAACTAACTGAAAATGGTATGGTTTAAAGGGTTTCACTAGCTAGATATTTGGGTTTTAAGGTTTTTGATGAGTCGTCATATTTAATGATATCTGTATCAGCGAAACCCAAATATACCGTGATCTGGTCATCGAAACCCTTATACCATTTTTAATTAGTATGTTTCACGGCCCACTTGTGAGCTTGGGTTTGGAAATGTAAATCTTATTAAGTAGTTGATGATGACGTCACAAAACATACGGCAGGTCCTAGTTCATTTTGGACTATTTTAGGACTTTAGTATATATAAGTTTTGATTTTCTTTTTTTTCTGGACACCCTGTATTGAGCTTCATGGATTAGAACGGAGATTTACTAGCTGTACGGTAAAGCTCGTAATGTTTTGAGGTAGAGAATCTTTAAAAATCTCTTGCATCATTTGACGATGAAAATAATCCCAAATATTTATGAATTTACAAAATCATAAGTAACAAAGAACATCTTGTGAAATCAAGTGCGTATTACTTATGGGTAATGAATCAACGGATCCTGCACTAATGTACTTCCTAGTTTTCTCAAAGGTAACGAATCGAGTGGGGATTGAACCCACGACCTCTCGCTTTCCGGGCGATTGCTCTCCCAACTGTGCTATCGGTTCGTTGCTATTACACTAGTTCGTAGTAGACGAGGTGAGCGACGTGCTCAATGTTCACCATCCGGTACCTGAATTCTACGAATCAATGGAATTGCCACGAACTGAGACACAGCTAGTGCCCAATCTCCAACCAACCCGCTAACTTTGAGAGAACTGTTAAGCTATGTACAAAGAACATCTTCTTGTGCTTGAATGGATATGAGGAGAATATAATAAAAAAAAGCCATTTTTCCAGTGGGGCTGATATTGTGGAGTATTTTTACAAAATACAGAATCTTTCAGTGGGATTGGAGTTCCACCGGGTCTGTGGCACAATGGTGTGTGACAGGCTACATTATTCAGATCCCTGACGTCCCAACGATATAATACCCCCAGAGGGTTCCAAATGTATCGTACTTCAGCAGTGTCCCTGTAACTACTCAACTCCCTCAACGTTATTGTAAAAGTACCAGTTAACTAGGGAACATAAGATTGTTCCAAGAACTTTTTGGTATATTTATGATAGTCTGGTATTTGATAAATGATAAACATGCATAATGACTCTTCAAAAAACGGTGCTATGTTTTGAGGTTTTAATTAAGAAATATCAATCTTCACCGCATGTTTATTTTCACCGCATAGCGGTGGATGATTGACGCCATTAGCCTATTTAATATGATTCGCACATCCGTCATATACTACCATATTTTATATTCAATTTAAACTGGAAAAATGCGGAAGATGTAGTTAAAATCGCTTGTAAAAATTCCGGTGTTTCTTGACGTTTTAAGTTCATTTTAGGAAATTCCTCCAAACTTTAAGGAAGGTATGGACATGAAATGTATAAAATTAACCTTTAAGTGCCACGGTCATTTTTTCTAAGTTCTTTAAAGAAAAACGATAGTTCAAACATTAAAGGCTTATATCTCCAGATCTAGAAGAAGTTAGAAGCTCGTTTATAGTTCGTTGAATAGCTTAGAATCTCCTTATTCTTTCACTGCCCGGATCTGCCTGAATAATAGAAAGGTGCCCAGTGGTAAAACTTCAAATCAATTAGCTGGAGGACAGAATCAAGTAAACCAAGGCCAAAATTGGAGGTTCTTGGATCACTCGTTGACCAAAAATGGTCAAAAAACGGTCAAAATCTTAAAAAAGTGGATTTTTGTCGAATTTTTGCATTTTTTGACTTTTTGGCTTAAAATCTCGCTCATCAAAGACTCACTTTTGACTTTCTTCTTACATAGCGCATGTCTGATATATACGACATTGGCACTTAAGGGGTTAACAAAAGATTTCAAGTGGCATATCTGAATAGAAAATGTACGTCAAAATAGGATTTTTCTAAAGTACACCCGGTGCTGTAGACAATAGTCACATTAAATGACAGTTGAAAGCTTTCGTTTAATCTCTTTGACCTAGGACGCACAAATTTTTAAATTTCAAGTAAAACGAGACAGGGGGTTTTCAGGGGTCTTAAATACCGTCATACCGACAAAAATTTTGGTCCAATACCGTAATACCGTCGGTGAAGGAAGCCTAATACTGATACCGATATTATATTTATATTTTTTTTTTCAAAAATAATGAATTTTCAGTTATCAAATCTATTGTGTAGTAACAAATTAGAAAGTGTACAAACAAGTCTTGTACTTTATGAGGCCCCCCAGTCAACCCTCAATTCAGGAATTCACGCACAAATTTTTGCCAATTCATATATTCACGCGCGAAAAAAACCATTTTCACGTTCACGCACCAATTTTGCTTTTACATCTTTGGTTAAGCGATTGTGACCTTATTGGGCTAAATTTAACCTTTTTATGTGGTCTCTTTTAAACAGATTGACCTATTCCTATACCAAACATTTTGGCCAATATATAAAGTTTTTTGCTAGTTTTGTGACCTAATTCTCGATATCGTCGACTTTTTAAGGCCTCTTTTACAGCTATTTGAGCTTTCATAAAGCAATATTTTAGGTCTGCCGCGCCAAAGTTACTTGCTTGTTACGGGAGGCAAATGCAAAATTAAAACTTCCCTCCAATAATTTCTTCCTCGCAGACCCGGAAGATGTCTTTTATATTGAGAATTAATTTAAAATCGAGGTTTTTGGGTCAATCATGGTCTGAGAAGCCGTAGACTTCAACACAGGCTTGATAGAGATGGTGCTGTGGTTCAACTAGAGGACGCCGAATTCTAAAGTTAAACGCCCCCCCTATCGGAGAAAAGAAAAAAAATGGAAAATAAGAGCGTGAGCGAAGCGAGCGGGAAAATTTTTCGACAATTTTCGCTCTCCTTTGTTATTGAAAAACGGCCTTAATACGCTGTTGTTAGCCAAGTATGCCTTGTTTTGGTCACACAATCTTTGATTTTATTTAACACTGACCATTTGTTGGTAAAAGGTACGACGAGTGACGTACCTGCCGTACCCGGTGCGGCGTTCCAAGAGTTTCGCCCACGAAAAAAATTTAAAATTTAGAATGCCTAGATTGCCTGAAAACGCATCATGTGCATCATGATGTGAATTATTTTTTAAACGTTCGATGCTGCACAAGATGTTTTTAGAACTACCTACTTTTACTAATTATTGAAGGAGTAAATACCGCCTTTACTGTCTCTAAGTTACTGCAGTATCAGTGTATGAAAATTGTAAAAAATGTAAAAAATACGCCCGCAGAAAAATAACGAAAATATTTGTTTACATATCGTAAAGTTTTGCTTATTTTGAATTACTCTTAGGTGCCAAATAAACGGCCCCCCCGCTTGTTAATTTTTCGAAAATTTTCCAACCCCCCCGGACTTTATTAGGACCCCCCCGTTTATTAATTTTTAAGAATATTTTCAGTTGGCTAAAAGAAGTCCCCTTATTTTGCTCCAAAAAGCCTGATTTTAGCCTATATTTACCTTATTTTTGGGTTTTCATAAGTACAATTTCCAACCCCCCCGGCAATTAGGTCCCCCCCGTTTATTGAAATTTCGAAAATTTTCCAACTCCCCCGTTTATTCGAACCCCCCCGTTTATTTGGCACCTAAGAGTACCTCACCATGACAATAAGTCGATAGAACATCCAAGTTTTGCGAGCTAAGCGAGCAAGAAAATTTTACTGGTTAAAATAGCGGAATAGACTTATCTTTTTTGAAAATTTTTCTGCATGAAACTCATGAAGAAACTAAAAGGTTAATAGTTTTATACCGAAATACCGTTTTTTATTGATAAGAATATCGAAATACCGACAAAAAAACAGGCAATTTACCGATACCGGTAGAAAATGAAATATCGTAATCCCGTCGTTTTTTTCTCGTAATACCGATTTACCGGGGGTAAAAGGCCCAATACCGTATTCTCCTCTAGTAACCCTCTTCCCCCTCAAGAAAAGCCCAGCCGTTGGTAAGATATTCTCAAAGAAATTTGTCTAAATGATTGAAGATTTTCATAGAATTGCGAATTATTAAAGAAGAAAAATGCATATGAAAAGCTTTACAACTGGTTCAAAAATCATAATGATATGAAACTCTTTAGAATATTTTTACTTCGCTTATTATAAATGATACTTCGCTTATTATAAATCTGGGCTCGGCAGAGATTAACCAAAATAGCCAAAACAGACCTATTTCACAGGGCTGAGAAGCTTAAAAGAGTAAAATCTTATTCTCAACACTATTAGTATTGAAAGACCTCTATAGTGGAAAACAAAACTGGTTTTATTCGTACTGCTCTGCTCAATACTGCTCGTACTGCTCAATTTTTGTTAATTATTTTTTATATAACATTATCATATCGACTCTAGTAAAAATAATTAAATATATATTTTACCGTAATTCAATAATTTAAATGCTGAAATTTAATTCAAAATATTTTTTCAAAATTTAAAGTGTCCCAAAAAAGAAACTTTACATCAACTCTTAGTGTTTTATAAGACCATTAAAATACAAATACACCTAAAATCGGACTATTCCAAAAATAGTCTGTGCCCCCCTATGTTGGTCTGGTTTTTTGAATGATAATATCCAGGGTGGTCAGTAAAATCGGGTTCAAAATCCAGGGTGGTCCAAAGAAATGAGAGAAACAAATTCAAGGAGGTCCTGAAAAATGGGAACAAATGCAGGGGGTCACTTTTTTAAAAAAAAATCTCCTCAACATAGGGGGTACAAATTTTTTCTGGAATAGCCCATTGGTCTTAAATTAGCTTTAAAAAAATTAAGCCCACCAACTCACGAGATTACAGCTAATCTTAGAAATCTATGCAAAATTACTTAGACACAATCCTCTCTTTTTCAACAATGTACGTTTAGTTTTTTTGGCTAGAGAATTTATTAGAATTTTTACTGCCGTAAAATTCAATGGATCATTTTTCTGTTAGCCCTTGCATAGCAGGATCGGTGGAACAACCGTAAAAATTGGGCAGGCTGAAGTCTCCCCAGTCTCCCCGTTTCCGCCGCAATTGCATTGCTCATATTTGGTTCTGTTTTCATGAAAAACAGATAGGCAAGATATTGCATCATTTGCCATACGTTGATTAGATTCAACTAGATTCTATTTTCAATGTCCTTGCTATCAACATCGATGCTTTCTTTCACAATATCCGAGCGAAAGTTCAAAAATTGATTCTTGGAGAGACTGAAAATTTTGTGACGTTTTCGCCACCCGTACTCTTGTCTCCCGAATAGACGTCCCCCCGCTAATTCTTAAGAGCAAAAAAGATCCATCCCCCGCTCTTATTAAGACCCCCCCCCGCTGATTAAATTTGAATAATTAAATTTTTTATTACAGTGTAGATAGACCTCAAACTTGTTAAAATTTTCCTTTTTGCATCGACTTCTAACGGTTAGAGGTCGATGCTTTTTGTTAGTATTGGTTCTTATATTTTTACGTGTTCTTTTGTTAAAGTTTCACTTTTGTTGTTGAAATTGATATCAGTCAAAAAAAATTATGTCTTCAAATTACCCCCCCCCCCCCCTCCATCCACCCCGCATATTAGAATTTAGAAAATTTTCCTACCCCCCTGCTTATTCGGACCCCCCCCCCGCGTCTATTCGGGAGACAAGAGTAGAGAGACTATTTCCCAAAAGTTTTAGCCAAAAATTTCAAAGCTTAGTCCAATTTTCAAAAATTTATGACCCTTTGAAAGAATCAATTTTTTATTTTCGTAATTTTGGGACCCATACAGAGTTTTCTTTTTAATGGTTTCTGTACAGGGACTTTCAAGAGTGTGAAAAAGGGACGGGGACCCTTAAGGCTCACATACCTGCACCCAATTTCCTAAGTACCCCTACCCCAGGCTTTCAACTGAGATAGACCATTCCCAGCCGGCACACAACGTCAAAACAACGTCCATTTGACATTCATAACGTCCAAATAACGTTACTTGAACGTTAAAACAACGTTGTGTGCCAGCTGGGTTGATATTTATTTCCTCTATCGGGCTGTCAGCGATAAAATGTTATGGTGCAATTCTAAAACTACATTAGTTAGGATTTCATTGTTAATTTCATTCCTCATATTTGTTGCTTTCCTAGATTTGCAATAGTCTAATGGATCTAGTTGGACCAATATTTGTGGTGCAGTTTAACTACGTCAACATTTCTTTTTCAATTTCCTCTTCATGACTCGGTGCTTTCCTTTGTAACAGCCGATCCTTAAGAGTCCTCTTCTTTTTCGGCACCATCGGTACACTCTCTTTACGCCAGCGTCGTTCCATCTCTTCATCACTTATAAACAAATTAATACAAGCTTTCCTCAATGCTGTTAAACGTGCAACAAATACTATAGTTTTGCAGACAGAGCTGATGATACATAGTATAGCTATACACTCTTGTAGTAAGTTGATAGTGTAACAACCATATCGTCCTTTCGATAAATGGATAGTTAAACTTATGATGACAACTGGTATATAACATAGGAAGAAGATGAGCATCATGTAAAAGAAAGTGTCTGTAGCTCGCTTCTCCATTAGATAAACCTGGTAATCTTCGTCCAGCTTCTGTGCTGAGGTTATTGAAGTGATGCTGTCCTTTTTGGATCGTGTAAATTTACGCTTTATACTCATAGGAATGGACGGCCGAGACGAGGACCCTCCTGAGTCGCTGGAGACGTATCTTATAGTGCCAGGTCCCTGGTCTTCGATTTCATCCGCATCGTTTATTTCGACTTCTGGATCTTTTGGCGTTGAATGCGACCTAATGAAAGCGCGACGTAGTTGAGCTCTGTAGAACATATATGTTATGAACATCATAACTGCTGTGACTAGGACAGCCGATAGCGATATAATTGTCAGGAACAATGAGTAATCGAGAATGAAATAGATCGGCGATAGACCACCTGTTACGACCCACACAGCTAATAAGCTTGCTATGAAATTTATCTTCTTCATGACTCGGTATTGTGATGAAAACTTTAAACTAATCATTCGGTCAATACTGAGCACAGTGATTGTTAAAACTGAAACCATGGCTAATGTGAATAAACCAAAATGGAATAACGTGTCCACTGTCCCGTTTACGGGCTCTTCGCGAATCTCACGCACGTGAATGTTAATCGATAAGGGACATAATATAGCACCTATTAGAAAATCAGCAGCAGTCGTGTTGAAAATGATGAAATAGAAATTACTATGAAATTTTTTGTTCTTGATGATCGCAACGAGTACGACTCCGTTTAACGGCACGGATATTATGGTAAGAAGTATTGAAAGTGTGCATAAGATGATTGGGAACACTTGATCGGTAACTTCACAAGGTATTTGGCCAGCCATGTTGATGTCGAATCCTGGGATATATCCGATATTAACAGTAACTTTTTTTATTCTTTCCGCAGCATGTAGTTACTAAAAACATTTTTTGTTTTCTTTTGTATTCGAACTGGAAACGAATCAGTAACATTCCATTCTTCCCAGTTACGGATGACTAGAAGAGTAGTGCTGCTTAAAACAAGGTATATAAAAGTTGAATTTTCACTCCATTTGCTTACATTTAAACTTTTAAGGTTAACCAAGCCATATATGATTTTGAACGCGTTTGTTGATTTAGGTCAACTTATGTAAATATCAGCATCAAAATTTGGAATTTTTATAAATGATAGTTTTTTGTTCTTTCATATATTATGTCCATCAATATGTTTTGACATTTAGATATCCAAAAATATATATCTTCTCTAATAAAAATATATTCTATATAATATTTTCTGATTCCCCTCTCTGCGATTCTTGTCTACTACTTTTTTGATTTTTTTTACAATATTTCCTTAATCTTTGCTTCTAAATCTTTCTTTTCTTTTTCTCTTTTTCTCGCACATATTTTTTCCATACAGACGTCGATTTTTTGAAGGGAAAAAAACGAATCAAAAGATATATTATACGTGTTATATTGCCTGTTTAGAGTAACATACTATTACAAAAAGTATAATATATTATTCTTTTCTCAGTCCGTTGTGTGCTGTTGTTAAATAAAAAATTTTAACAAAAAATTAATTTTTTTCAGTTGTTAATTAATTCGGATTTTTTCTCATATTTCTATTGTGACTATTGTTCTTCATTCTATTGTTTTATTTTTTCATTCTTTTGTTTTATTTCTCATTCTTTTTTTTATTTTCTCCTTATTACTCAAATTTCTTGAACATAACTTTTTCCACTTATGCTCTTTAACGTTTCCCTCTTTTTCTTTCCCCCTTTTTCCAATATATATATATATTTTTTTATTTTTCTATATTTTCTTTTTCGTTTTCGTATATGTTGCATACCAGTCTTGAAAATTTTGCGAAGCATTCTTTTTTAATAGAAACAGCTTTATAAGAACAAACGAAACTCAAAATTGTGCAGAATAAGAACAAACTTTAACAAATATAAAAAAATTAAGGCGGTCCAGTTCGTAAAGAAAATCAAAATTTTGCTCTTAAAATGAAAACAAGATAAGAACAATTTGAGACTAGGAAAGGGAATAAGAACTGCCGAGTTTGGAAAAAGACTCTAGCTCATCTCAACCTTGTTCAAGTACTCCTGTTCAATTTGGATTTTGAATAGAAGTCCTTAATTTGATTTTTCATTCTACAAAACAAAAAATATACATCCCAATTATTTCATTAATTAATTTTTTCAGCGAAATAAGGTAAATGTTGAATTTTTCTTTTTTGGTTTCTTTTCTATATCTCCTTTCCTAGATTCTTTCCAGCAATGTGCTAATTTTCATTCTTCTTTGATAGCCTATCAAGCGCTTTCAAATCCGATGAAAAAATTAACCGAAAACAAAAAAGTCTTTCGATATCAATTTTTCACTTGGTCCTCAGTTTTGATTGTCCAAGATGGGGGAGGGGTTTCAGGTGGTACCCGATTCCGCAATTCCGCTAATTTTTTCTCCAATTTCCGGTCAAACCGTTTAAAAATGAATCGAAATTCTGCCACCAAAAATTCCTTTGAAATTCAAGATTTTAGTCAAAGATTCTACAAATTTTAAAAATAAATTTTGCCAATTCCGAAATTCCGTTTTTCCGCACTAAAATTGCCTAATTTTTCGTCTCCGTCAGAGAACCTAATTTCCGTAAATCCGTCTAAATTTCCGCCAAATTCCGCCACTCCGTCAGAAAAAAGGAACGATTCCGCTCCTCCGCCAACCATGAAACCCCCCCTCCCCAAGATGGAACATCGTGAGCTCGAACCGAGAACGCCTATTTTTACGCGCATTTACAATTGGAATAAAATATAAAACAAAAGATATCCAATCTACCACATATTCTTTAAGGCTGCAATGCACGTATCTTCTCTGATATAGGCGATGCATACCGTGTATGAAATTCTCGTCCCAAAATTTTGGGAAACCTGTTTCAACTTTCTTAAAAATGTTTAGAAATGCAATGTTTGTATTAACCTCCAGCCGTTCTAATTTTTCATCCAAATTTAGTAAGATTTAAAGATCACTCGTATAAAACTTACTACAGTAATCAAACTAATCAAGTTTGTAAAAGTCAAAAACAGAAAGACGGGGGTAACTCTCGGACTAGAATTTTATACACAATACGCATCTTTTATATCAAACCATATCAGAGGGAATGTGTTCAGCGAGCTTAATATCCTTTCAATTTTATTTTTGTACAATTTAACACTTCAGTCTTAATGACCTGGTGGTTTTTTAGAATTTCACAAACTCAAATACAAGTAAAACTCCAAATGTCTTTGAACGCTTCCATATCTTTTCATGATAACAATGTCCAAAAGGCCCGGTTATCGGATTATTCCAGTAGCTAATTCAGCTTTAGAATTTTATCATTTTTCCCATTGCCGATCAAACTGTATTTTCCGAATTGGACAGGCGTCTGAGAGTACCTCTCTCATTTGGGATTCGGTCCATTTTCACAAAGTCGTGAGTTTCCCCAATGGAGTTTGAGCGTATTTGATATGAAGATACAAGATTTTCAACAATGAGTTTCGTTTTTATTCAAACTTTGTTCGTTGTTTTTTGTGATTCCTTCATCCGCTATAATAAAAACACAATGGATAATTGATTTATGTTACATGTTAAAACGCTGTCCATTTAACGCGACCAGAACTACATTCATAATATTTGATGACACCGGTTAAATAATGTTTAGTGCTAGGAAATTTTTGCCGTTCTGAGGAGCTATACCCTTCGAGAAACACCTCGAAAAATCTCTTAAAAGAGTTACAAAAACATACTCACTGTCTGAAAGGCTTTAAAGATCAAGGGCATCCAAGAACATTTTGACCAAACCTTGGCCAATTTTATTTTTTTGGCTCACATCAAAGTCATTTCCCAGATTCTACTTACTAGAGACACGCTCAATTAAAGTTTTTGTTTCTTTCTTACCTTCTTGTTGGTCGATATCTTTCCCTTTTGTTTCTTTCAAACTCAATGCCAGAATGGACGCAATGATCGGAAAAACTCCGAGAACAAACAATGGCAATGTCACGTGATACCGGAGAAGACCTTTTGCTATCCATGGTGCAAGGGCACCTCCCAATTGACTGAACACATAAAATAAACCCATCGCTTGTGACCTAAACAACAGAAAAGCTACTGGTGTTGTGAACTATACATTTAAGTTTCAGGAACGCTTTGAATTAAGTCAAAGTTTAGTAATACGCAATTTGAAGTCGACCGCACGATTAGAGCAGTCTACTGTAAAATAAGAATTCAATGGCATTTTTGGACCACCTGGTAGTCTTAAAATGTACTTGTTTTGTTTGTCATACTTGTAGGAGTGTAGAAGAGACTAAATTCACCAGAGTTTTAGCTACATTGTGTTAGAGGAAAATGCACTTGGTATCCTCAATATTACATTGCATTCTTTTAAACTTTGAATCGAGATTTCTTTAATCTCCAGTACATTAGATACCTGATATTTGTAGGGTATGATTCAACGGATAGAATCTGATTGCTGCAATAAGCGATAATCCCAAAGCATTTCCCAATCATTCCAACAACAATATTCAAACTTTGGTCTGCAAAATAAAGTGAAGAGATTTTTTTTCAACTCAAGGAGCTCCTTCCTTCTTTTGTGACTTATGCCAGAAATGGTTTCATCATCAGTGCAATCTACCTTTCACGATTAAGCCACCGCAAGTTAGCGCGTGCGTAAACTGCAATTGCAATATATTCCCTTTCAGTATTTGTCACGATATCGATGACGAAAGTTTCAGGTTCAACTATTTTCATCCTTCTTTTTCTGATCTAACAACTATAGAAGAAATTCGAGAAACTAATTCAGAGTACAATTTAAACACTATTGATTGTAGGTATCTAGATTGTGACGACTTTAACTTTGCTTTTTCTAATACATCTTCACACCTCTCTTTTCTTCACTTAAATATCTGCTCTTTACCGAAACATTTTGATGAGTATAATAACCTCTTAGAAACATTAAATCACGAATTCAAAGTCTTAGGAATTTCGGAATCTAGGCTTACAGATTCGTCTATCCCACACAAGCTTGAGATAGATGGCTATAAATCATTCTTTACTAATACAAAGGCGAGTGCCGGCGGCACTGCCCTCTTCATTTCTGACAAGCTAAAATCCAAACCTAGAAAAGACCTTTCTAATCTTCTCAACTCAGAAAAGGAGCTTGAATCTACTTTTTGCGAACTCTTGTTTGAGAAGCAAGAAAATGTAATTGTTGGATGTATCTATAAACATCCAACGATGAAAATCGAAACTTTTACAAACGACTTCTTCATTCCCTTCTTACAAAAAGCTAACAAGGAAAATAAGCGCCTTGTGCTTATGGGTGATTTTAATATCAACTTGCTAGAATGTGGTACCTCTCCACATGTAAATAACTTCGTAGACTCTCTTGAATCCTTTTTTCTTTTACCTAGTATTTCTCTACCTACCAGAATCACTGATAGGTCTAGGACACTCATTGATAACATTTTCTTCACTCCTTCTAAATACAAACCTTTAACAGGAAATCTTCTTTCAGGTATTTCTGACCACTTGCCTCAATTTCTGATATTTGAGAATTTTCATTTTAACTCCTGCAAGGAAACAAAATATTACAGGAGATGGAAAAATTTTGATAACAATAAATTCAAAGAATCCTTTTACAGAGTAGATTGGAATGACATCTTGCATTCTGACTCGGATAATCTAGATCTTCTTTTTAACAGCTTTTTTGATCGAATGAATACCCTAATAGATATACACGCACCTCTGCAAAAACTCACCAATAAGCAAATTAAAAAGGGAGCTAAATCTTGGATAACTAAAGGCATTAAAACCTCTATTGCTAAACGAGATCAACTCTTAAAGGCTTACACGCGAGAGAAGGACAATATATTAAACACCAACTCCACATCAGATATAAATTCTACAGAAATCAAATTGTTAAGCTCTGTAGAAGAAGTAAGAATAACCATTATAAAAAGTACTTTCAAACAAATATAAAGAACAGTAAAATATCTGGAAAGGCGTATACGAATTGATCGAAAGTAAAAAATGCCGTAGTAGCACAACAATATCTCTAAATATTGACGGACAAGTAACATCTGATCCTAAAGTAACAAGCGAGGAATTGAATAAATATTTTACTTCAATAGCCGATAAAATACGTCAAACTATAAATGTTAATAATGAGGAAGCGAACTTTCATCAAACTCTTGTAAATTCACCAATAAATTCTCTGTTTTTCGAGGAGATACAAGCTGAGGAAATCGTAAAATTATCAATGCTCTTAAACCTAAGGCAAATGGACCATTCAGCATTCCACCAAAAATCTTAAAATCGGTTCTTGGTGAGGTAGCTCAACTCCTTGCTAAAATTTTCAATATATCAATACAGACAGGCAAGTTCATAACAACTCTTAAAGTAGCAAAAGTAATACCCGTGTATAAAAATAAAGGTTCCCCATACGATCCTAACAACTTTAGACCAATTTCGCTCCTCTCTAATATTGATAAAATCTTTGAAAAATTAATTAAATTCAGAGTTGTAAATTTTCTTAACATTAACAACAGCATTTTCAAAAACCAATTTGGATTCCGTAATAAACACTCTACTTCTCACGCATTAATAAATCTAACAGAAAAAATTCGGTCAAATATTGACAAAGGGTTGTATTCTTGCGGGGTATTCATTGATCTTCAAAAAGCTTTCGATACAGTAGATCATGAAATTCTTCTATCAAAACTTCATCACTATGGCATACGTGGCGTTGCGAACCTCTGGTTTCGATCTTACCTGACTGAGAGGAAACAATATGTTTCAATTTCTGGGCATGATTCCTCAAAACGATCTATCAGACACGGAGTCCCCCAGGGCTCTGTCCTAGGGCCTCTACTTTTTCTAATATATATAAATGACATTCCTGAAGCCATTCTGAATAGCGAAACAAACCTCTTTGCTGACGACACCTGTCTTCTCTCTTCCGATTCGAATCTAAATTCACTTGAGACGAAAGTGAATTCTGACTTAATCAGACTCTCCTCTTGGCTTCGTGCCAACAAAATCTCTCTTAATACTACAAAAACTGAGGTTATCTTGTTTAGAAGTAAAAATAAACCTGTACCATATACAATGAATCTCAATCTTGATGGGCATGTCTTGAAATTTTCGAAATGTGTCAAATATCTTGGTCTTTTTCTCGATGAATGTCTAGCGTGGAATTTCCATTTTGATCATTTATCCGCAAAACTTAGAAGGTCAAATGGCATTTTATCCAAACTGCGTCACTTTGTTCCACAGACCATTCTTAAAACTTTATACTATGCTATTTTTCACTCTCATTTGTCATACGCAATTATCGTATGGGGGCAAAGTCTCACTCAAAACTCTAGAATAGGCAAACTTCAAAAAAGATGCGTGCGCATCTTGACTTTTTCAGATTTTAATGCAGAATCTGCTCCTCTTTTCATTAACCTGGATATTCCAACTTTGCCACATACTGTAACAAAGTTCAATATCCGACTCGTACATCAAACTCTCACTAATCTTCCTCCTGAAGCTGTTACGAACATTTTAAACTTCAAAACTCTGTCTCAATTATCTTACTAGAAATAACGAACTGAAACTTTTGGAGCGCCCAAAAGCCAAAACATTAAACTATGGATTGAAATCGATTAAGTACCAATCTCTTTTAAACTGGAACCAGCTAATATTACATACTAAAATCGATCTACAACCATTATCTGGATATATGATCAAAAAAAAGATAAGCGAGTTCCTTCAAAATTGACCTCTTGCATACCAGAAAAATGAAAGTCCATATAGATATAAAAATACTCTAATTTATTATTTATTAAAACAAAAGATTACTTATATAACTATATTTTTTTTGTCGATAGTTACGTTGAGTTTTTTTTTTTTTACTTTGTTATTTGGAATATTGAAGTATTGTTACTCTAATAGTTATATCAACCCCACAGAAAAAAATCTGCGTCCAGGTAGCCATTCCATATGATTAGACGGAAACAACTTAAATATGTAAATTTTTAATGATATGCAGGCGAATAAATAAGTTTTGATTTGATTGATTTGATTTGATTTTGACTTTGAATCTTAACTTTAGAATTTTAGCCTTCCCTTTCTATATTGCACCCTCATGAGAAACTTGATTTGACAATAATTCAAGAGAGTTTAAGAGATATTGTGAGCTGAGAGGACAAGAATGTGTGTTAGACTAACTTATAGAGGTTGTAGTAACGGAGAGAGTTTTTGAATACTAGGACATTCATATAATTCCTTCAAATTTCTTCAATACAGCAACAGATAAAACTTAGCAAAAAGCCTAAAATACTTCCAAAAATTCATAAAATTTCACAATTCTTGCATCAATCTACAGACAGATTCTTAACCCAAATCTACCTAGGCTTTTAAGGGCGGTTCAAAACTGAGGAGGGGGGGCTTTCCTGTACCACCCCTTAACTTTTGATCTAGTAGGTCTTTTTGGATGAAATTTGGCACACAAGATCCTTAAGGTAACTTTTACCACATAAGGTAACTTTTGAAAAAACATTTTTTTGATGACGTCAATCATCATGCCCAAAGTGAGCAGAACAGAAAATCTCCTTTGTTCTTATAAATAGCTATTGTATTCTAACAAAGGCTTTAGAAAAAAGTTTCCTGAGTTTAAAATACTCATTTTACCCTAAATATTCAATAAATTACGGTTTAAACAATATATTTGACATAAAAAATAAATTTGTATTGGAAAAGTGTCAATTTTTGTGACGCCTTACTGTCAGAAATGTCATCTTGCTAAAGGTGTGAAAATTTTTAGATGTCAAATTTTTTTTTTCTAAATAAAATTTAGGAATTTACAGAAAATTTCATGGCAAAAGCTTCATTATTTCAGGAGCTATTACCAATGATTTGACCTCCGAACAGAAACAGCCCCCCCCCCTAGGCCGAATAGGGTTAAGAGTTCTTTTGATATTGTAGATCTGGTTGTGATATTCAGTCCAGTTCAAGAACGTTCAAAATTGTTGACCCTTTTATAGAAGCCTTTCTAAAGGTTTACAATAAAAACAATATTTTTGGTGCTTACAATGTACATCATTATACATCAGTGTACCCAGGGTCATCAAACCAATAGCTGTAACAGCAAAACCAATGATGGTCGTCTTTTTACGTCCTATCCTGGTAAGAGAAACAAAAACTACAAAGGCATGTAGTTATATTGCAAAAGGCAACGCATTTGACCACGTCCGATTCAGGTTGAACTTAATCCCTGCCTCAATAGAGAAAGAACCCTGCTTAATTATGGGATGACATCTTCGTTTCAGTGATACACCCTTAGACATCCAAGCTGTTCCAGTGAGTAGGAAACTCATATCTCAGTCGCTCAGACCCCTGTTCTACTGAGTGTAACACCCCAGAGTACCTGTAGAGTGAAAAACGCCTCTGTAAGTTTAACCATAGTATAAGAAAGCCGCGGCTGGAATATGTACCGCATTGTCTTTTCAGTTAATTGCTGTTCCATCTCTGTCTCCGAGCTTTATAAGAACATCAAGATGATCAGTTTGTTATTGGTAGATAGTTTTTGGAAATGTTCTCTTATTTTCCTTCACAAAAAGTTTTTTTGTTGCTAGATATCTTTGTCTGTCTGTCTATCTGTACCCAATAGAACACTTGAACTAATTTTGGACATATTTTAGGGGTATTTTGTGGAAACATAGTTTTTCGCTAAAATTGAAATTATAAGAACTATATTCAAGATGACAACTTTCCTGTCAGCTTAAATGGTAAATTTTGAAGGTGCTGGCTTGAAATTTTCACAGTATTATCTTGATGCAGTTTTTCATTGATTTCTAAAGAGATTTCACTGAAATATTGTGAAGGCATTTCGAGGCACCTCATTAATTTTTGAGTTCTTTCAGCCCAGCCATTTTGTGCTTGTTTCAATTTCTTAGTGTTGATTTTTCCGTTACAATGACTTTATAATGCAAGTGTATTATCAAGAGCATATCATTAATGTCTAAAACGCACTGAGAAGTAATTATTAACGACAAACCAATAAAATATACCATTAAAGATGCTACATTACTGATTTCTTGATCAACAAATAGTCATCAAATACGACAGAGATAGAATAACAGAAATTCAGATGTTATCATTCCAGCCGCGGCTTTCTTATACTATGGTTTAACACATCATCCTTTTGTAGTTGGTGCGATGTGCTGGAACACGCACACACGATTTGAAGGATATATATGGGTGAGTGCTATCAAGTCCTAATAAGGACGAAATGCATATGCTGCTCTATTGCCACCCAAACCTATCCTGAAAGAAGATAGTTGGATAGAAGTTCTATTAATTTCTTCACTTCACTTCACTTCAATTATGTCGATTAGATATATAAATCTTACCTTCCCACCGCATAGATAGCAAGCAAATTAGCAAATATCTCTGGCAGGGAAATCAAAACAAAATCTCGATGTCGGTGGCCACTCAAATCACTAAAAGCCAATGATATTCCATAATATACACAATCTCCTGTGAACCTATGAAATAAAATCATTGTAAAAAGTCAAAAACCACGACCGTCTAACGCCCAATATAATGAAGTGTTTCTATCCCAACTGGAATTTCTATAGAAATTTTCATCCCTACTGTAGAAAGAATATCCACCAGGGCTGTGAGACAGGGGTGTAAAAAGCAATCAAAGTTTTAGGAAAAAATCACCTCATAAAGAAATCTCCGAGGTTTAAAAAAGAAGAGGCTGGTGGTAGACTGTGTCGAACCCTTACCAAGTGAAGAAAAGAATCAATGTCTTCAAACAATGCTTCTTTGTAAATAAATCCAGATAGGTTCCTTCTTCAATTTTATTGTTTTTATAAAATGGTTCTAACGTTTTCTTTTCGAGGAAAGTTCTTTTATTCCATTTGCTAACATTACGTAATACACTTAACGCGTCATCGATCCGTCCTTTTGAATGATACCACCTGATCGATTCAGGAACAAATCTAAAAAAAGTAAATATCATGAAGAACGTAAATCTCCTACTCCTATTTAGATTCTCAACTCGTTAAACTTGAACATTGCTAAATACCTGGAAAGGTCTTAAGGCCGGTTTCCACTTGCGCGCGCTGCGATCGCTCTTCTTCGAGCAAAGCTTCCACGCTATTGGTCAAAAGAAAAATGAAGCAACTCCATTGGTGCGATATGACGTAACGATCGCGCGCTTGAAAAAAAAGTTGAAATACATTCAACTTTTTTTCCAAGCGCGCGCTGCGTTTTTATGACGTAATCTTTTCTCCAAGCAAAAATGATTGAAGCCAAAGTTGCGATCGCAGCGCGCGCAAGTGGAGACCGGCCTTAAGACCTTTCCAGGTATTTAGCAATTGTGCAAGTTGCATTCAAGTTTTTCAGTCACAATTTCAAAAACCACAAACACACCGAATGAGACCAAAGTCGGTATCGCGCCTACTACTCAACTGCAACTTACAATCACGCTATGATGACCGGACACACATATCCCGGACACATAACCCGCACAAACATGAGCGTGTATATTTGGGTTGAAAACTAACACAAAGGATATTAATACAGAGCAATGTTTTGAGCAGGTGAATAATGGCTTCTTGTCCTTTCCCAAATCTAGAAGATAAAATTAACAGGAGGTTCACTTGGGAAATGAAACCAAATGTCATAAGAAGCAATGTTGAAGCCGCGGCTGGAATATGTGGGCAGTCTTTTCAGTTAATTGTCACTAAACCTGAAGCTTTATAAGAACAACCCAAAGAAGCACTTGAACTAATTTTTGGAAGGGGTACGCAGGGTACAATAGTTAATTGTGGGAACTAGTTTTTATCAAGATGAAGAACTTTCAACCCTGCCGCAGTTTTTGGATAAAAATTTGGGAAGGGCGGGCACAGGGTATTTTTTCATTGATCAACATATTTCTGAAGGCAAATAGGCGAAGGCAACGGATTTAAGAGTTCTTCCAGCCAAGCCATTTTGTGCTTGTTTAAATTTCTTATTGCTGATTTTTCCTTTACAATGATTTTATAATGCAAGTGTATTATCAAGGGCATATCATTAATGTCTAAAATGCACTGAGAAGTAAGGTCGTGTTCAGACATGAAAGTTTAAGTTTAAGGCTTAAGTAGTACTAAGTTGATATGGGAATTAAGAAATGCAACGACTTAATTGCTATTAGCGAATATCTTCCTGAGTTTTATTATGAGGGACTTATTGGAAAATAACCCAGGATTTCGTCGTATATTTGAAACTAATTTGAAACTTTGGAAGAGATTTATAGATGACTGTGGAGGGGTCTTTCGCGACAAAAGCAAATTCGATGACTTTTTCGAGACATTAAATACACAGTTCAATAAATTCGACCTTCTTCTTACAAACGAAATTTCAGAAGAAAAACTCCACTTGCTTGACATTGAAATTTTCATCGTAGATGGTCAATTCCACACTAGGGAATACCGCAAGCAAACTGCTTCTACCTCATATGTTAAGTTTGGATCAGCCCATCCCCGTCATTCCTTCAAGGGAGTAGTTCAACTCGTTAGACTTCGTCGTCTTTGCTCTAGAGATTCGGACTTCCTTGACGCTGTAGCTCTTCTGCGACAACGCTGTATCAATTCTGGTTATCCTATCGAAATGGTAGATAATATTCTCTCACAAGCTCATTCTCTTCAACGCAATCTTGTTCAAGTCCCGAAAACAAATGAATCTGAAATCAACTCTGTCCGGTGGGTAGTCCTCTCAGACACCTCATATGTAAAGGATATTGATCATTTTGCCACCCAAATCAACAGAACTCTAAACCATCATAAAGTAAAATTAGACATTGTTAAATCAACAGGGTCTTCAATTGGTAATCTTCTTTTTCACAACAATGTACAAAGTCATTTTCCTAAGCCATGTTCTCGTCGTTGTGATATCTGTTCTAATGAAATTCGAAATGAAAACACTCACGTTGAGTCCCCAACTAATGGCAGGAGCTACCCCATTAACGCACGTCTAACTTGTACTGATTGTGGTATCTACTGTATCTCATGTTCGTGTTTATCTATGTACATTGGGAAAACCACCACCCATTTCAACCAGCGTTTTAAAGAACATTTCCAACAATCGAGAACTTCAGCAGTGTTAGAACACTCAAAAGTATGTAGTGTTGGAAAAGAAAAAACTGACTTTGCTGTCCAATATCTGGAAAGCATTCACTCAAGGGGGAAATATACATTGTCTGAAAGGGAATATCTATGGAACGAACGTTTGAGGGGGGTTTTAAATATTCAAAAAACTTTGAAAAGCTGATTTTTATACTTGTGACTGATTCTGTATATACACTATTTATTTGTGACACATGATATAATTTTTATTTATCTATTTTTAGAACTAAAAACACTGATGATGATTATTAAATCGAAACATGTATGAAAAATAAAAATTAACATGCTTGGTTAAGTTTACCGACTATGCCTTCACTACTCATTTATTAATTGCTATTTCATCTTTTAGATAGATTACACAAGAGAGGAAAAAGGAATCCCCTTTTGAATGTTTGAGTGATGCTTCGTTTTTGATAGAGGAGATCGCAAACAGTTTTGTTGCGGAGTATGGGAATCTCCATACTTCTCATTAAAAGCCCATTAAATGCCTAAATTGCTAGAGACGCTCCGAGCGTCGCTAAGTCATAAATTTCACGTTCTTCTTTCATAATTTACAAAAGGAGCATGCTTTTCACTTGTGAATTCTGATTTCGTCTATTCAGAAAACTGTGATAATATAGTAAAAACTTTTTTTTAAACCAGAGGGTGATTCCTTTTTAAACTTTGGTTTAACTTATGAGGAGCGTGCAGCTCAATACAAAAGGAATATAAAAGAAACATGTAGACTTAATTACTTTAAACCTTGGTCTGAACACGACCTAAGTATCAACGACAAACCAATAAAATTTACCATTAAAGATGCTACATTACTGATTTCTTAATCAACAAATACTCATCAAATACGACAAAGATAGAACAACAGAAATTCAGATGTTATCATTCCAGCCGCGGCTTTCTTATACTATTATGACTCAAGCAAGTTTTATATGTCCCCTTAAGTTAACAATTCTTATGATTACTTTAACTAAATTAACTTAACTCGAACAAATTTTTATTCCCTGTGCGTGTTCGAGTTAAACTCCACTGTAACACTAAATTAAAAAGAAAGTATCCTTATTGACACATAACGTTAAAATAACACCCATTAAACATCCACAACGTCCAGAAAACGTCTAATAGACGTCAAGAAAACGTTGTCTTTTAACTGGGCAGTAGAAACTTGATTAATAGTAGAGAGTAGTAGATTTTTTCGTTTTTATAGTAGAAATTATAGATTTGGGTCTTGGACAGGGTGATGCTACATGAAAAACAATAAAATGGCGAGGTTCAAAAGTTTAGCTCTACGTTCTTTGTTTCTTTCGAGACATTTTTGTAGGTATTTTCGAGTGAGGTACAATCAAGTACAGTTGACGCTCTCTAATTCGATCATCAAGGGGAATTGAATTTTCATCGAACTAGGGAGGTTATCGAATAAGGGATCGTCGTTTATGAGAGTTTCGTATTAACGGGGACTTTAAATTTCATCAAATAAGGGAGCCTATCGAATAGTAGAATGTCGAATTAGAGAGCGTCAACTGTACTAAGACCTTACTTACCTATCGGAAAGCCATCCAACAACGAAACCACCAAGAATTTGTCCGAAAAATAAACAGGAATTTGAAAGATATACCAAACTCTCATGGTCACATACCAAATCAAACTATGGAAGATATAGATTGAAGAAAAAAGTACAGAAAAACGTTTTATAAAAGTTACCAAATAATCGTTATTCGTAGAAACGAATTCGATTCCTTTAATTTTTTCAAAATCTGCTTTAGTTTGAATTGCTCTACAATTCAGACAAATTAGGGTGTTATATTCGAGTTCGAATTAGCGAGAAGTCAACTATAGTTATTTTTTATTATCTGATAGGGCATTTTTGGTGATATATTCATTCGGATTTATATTTTCGAATTTTGACAGAAGTTAAGAATGTATATGAAATGCATCTGATGATATTCAAATGTAAGTAATATAGAAATCTCAATCAACACATTAACCACTTGATCCGTTCCAAAAAGCTGATAAGTTGATAGTAATTGAAAAGTAATACCATAATCCAAATATTTCGTGGTGAGAAAATTTACTTTCCTAACATTTATGAGTATCAAATTCAACTACGTACTTTTCAAAGAGATAAATCCATTTTGCCCTTGGCGCAAATTGAAGATAGCTAGGATTGCTATTTAGCACATCTCAAAAGTTCAAAAGCAAAATGGATTACAGTTTAGCACCCCTGTATCTATGACCCAGTAAGGAGATTCATAGGACTGACAATATCAATTAGTCTAGGAAACCAATAAGGCTGAAAAACACTGTTCTAATGGGTGAGGATTCTATAATCTTTTATGTCAAAATTCAATGAGGATAGTCAAATTCTAGGGCCAATTCACATTAGCTATAAGACATGGTGTTTTTTTTTCAATGCTCTGGAGCCCCAGGTATCCTTTCTCTCCTGGGTTGATTTTAGAGGATGGTTAGCACATTTCACTTTACATACCGTCGTTTTAACATTCATCTAATGCTATTTGACTATATCGAAGTCATTATAAGGACGTTGGATAAACGTTGTCCACCAGCTGAGATTCACATTGGTAAATAGTGTGCAAGAATAAGAATAATGAATTCAAAAGATTTGATGATACACTACCTCGCTCACGATTGAATGTGATTTTGGTAACCGGTAAACCCAATTGGTCCTCTCATATACACATCTCTTATTGAACCCAGATTGTCCTTCATAAAAAATTGTTTTTGTATCATTACATGTTGTTGTTGTATTCAAGGTGTCCGAAAATAGAGTCTGTCCGAAAACATCACACGACCATGGTGGCGAGTGAGCTGTAAAAACCATAACAAGAGCTTGCATGCTCGGTACAAACAGTAATAAAGCACATATAAGCATTGTAAGGGCTTGAAAACGTCCAAGCTGGCCGACATTTTTTAAGAACTCGTCTATCGAGAGTGTGTTTGATGAGTTGACCAATGTTGTACAATCTTCGGTGTTGTTGTGGTGCTCTTTTCGTGCGTTGTTTATATGAATCATGTCATCTTTTGTGTTAATATTAGAGAATACTATACTACTACCATCAGTGTTATTAGACATGCTTTGGTCGCTTTGGCTCATATGTTCTCTGTTCGAAAAATATTACCAATCACAACAATCACAAAACTTATCTCGTTATCCTCATAACATCATTCATTACTCATCATATATTTTCAAACTATTAGCGTAATCAGTCTGAGCGATTTCTTTAACCTGAATCTTTTTGAAGTTATCTTTAGTAAATCGTATTTAGCTTGTCTTCTGTGCCGATATCTAAATTTGCTCATAACTTGCTGCCATTTACATAAGTCATAGTACTGATGTTAGCACATGTGTAACCATAGATGTAAGTTATACTTTATCAAGAGAACGAATAAACAAACTCTCAGTAGCCTTAGTAGAGCCACTTGTCGAGACTTTTATGATTTATCGTCTCAGAAATTGACCCGTTACACTTTTAACACTTTCTACTTTTCAAACACTTGATAGCCTTTAGATCAAGTTTCAAGGACTATATTATCTTTTGAAATGACTAAAAGTTGTGGTTTCCAGCTGTGTCAGATTGAGAGTTGATCGATTATTGACTCCTAAATATCTCCTCCGTACATTACTAAAGTCTATTCACGATAAGTGTGCACTCTTTTTTCTTTTACCTATAACTTTTGAAGGAATTCGTCAATCTTTAAAAATTTGTTGTCATTGGAAAGATATTAGTGAGTGGAACAATTTTAAATAAAAAAATCTTCAAAAAGAATCTAAAAATGAAGAAGAAAAAAATGAAGATCTTGTAGAAAAGTGCTATAACTATCATTATAGCACACGTCCAAATTTCCTGTGTATTTTGTAAGGTCCTCAGAAGTGTCTTCGTCCAAATTCACACAGTAGCTCACGTTATCACGTTAGCTTAACGCCCCGGAAAGTTTCTTAGCTTAAATCTACTTTCTACATTAGCCTATTTAATAGGATTCGTCTTTTGAGTACAGTATGTGGCTCTCAAAACGTCGATCAAATTTAAAATTTCTCAAAATCTACAATCATGGTCGAAATATGTTGAGAATTCCGGTTAATTTAACGTTTTTCAAGATTTAAAGTTCCGGCGAGAAAGTTGATTTTGGGCTATCTCTTTTTATATTTCAATTTGGGATGGGTTGGCAGACTTTCAGGCTATATTCTGAGCCTTATTGGACTATTCTTAAACTTTTGGATCCTCAGATCCTAAGGCCCTAGGGTTCTAAGTCTAGCGTTAAAACTCTACTCTTCAAAGCTACTTTAGAGCACTTACAAATCGATTGTATTTTCAAAATTTCCTGGGGAATTTCCTTTTTTTCTCAAATATATTATGTTGAAGAATAATTGTAGAAGAATAGAGGTTTTGCAAAATTTTTGCTGTATGCAAAACTTTAACATCTCTACTTTATTTCCTGGAATTTCTTTTTCCTGATACGGTAATTGAATTTTACCGAGCAAACCCAGGTTTGCAAACATACAGAAAATGTGAGGCAAAACGTCAACTTTTGGTTTGATGTAAAGCTATATTTTGAATCTATCTTTTTCATAGCTTTTCTAGATTAAGCCATCCATCAAAGTCTTCCTGAATATGAGCGGAATTTAGCCAATTGATAAGAAAAAGTTTTCCATCACCTGGAATCAATGAAGTGTAATTTTTAGCTTTGACAAGTAATCGAATGTCTATAATATAATACGTGAGAGAACCACAATCAAGGTCATAATATATTGAGAATTTTGGCTATTTTAACGTTTTTCAAGATTTAAAGTTCTAGCGAGAAAGTCGATTTTTGGCTATCTTTTTAATTTAATCGAATATTTCAATTTGGGAGGGGTTGGCAGACTTCCAGGCTATATTCTGAGTCTTATTGGACTATTTTTGAACTTTTGGATCCTCAGATCCTAAGGTCCTAAGTCTTAAGTCTCATGTTAAAACTCAGAGTTAAAACTCTACCCTTCCAACCTACTTTAGAGCACTTACAAATCGATTGTGGTTCAAAAACTTCCCGGTGGATTTCCCTTTTTTCTCAAATATTATGACCTTGATTGTCTTTGAAAATTAAAAATGCCGATTTCTGCTCTGCGGGGGGTCTAAAATTAGGAGAAAACCCCAAAAATTTGAAAAATAACCCTTTTCCGACCATTTTGAAGCATTTTCAATAGGTCAAAATCAGTTTTTGGTGAAATATTTCACTTTTTGATAAGGTCCCGTTTACAGAAATCTAAAAATGCCAATATTTGAGAAAATTTCAATTTTTTAAAGTTTTTGGCTGTTTAAACGAACAAAGGGCTATTTTTAACCGGGAATATACTTAAGTTTGAAATTAGACCCC
>NW_027103836.1:7670-233920 GCF_902728285.1 Clytia hemisphaerica | reverse complement strand
CCCCAGCAGAGCAGAATTTGGCCATTTGATTCCAAAGACAATCAGTATAATATATTGAAATTTTGGCTATTTTACGTTTTCAAATTTAAGTTCTAGCGAGAAAGTCGATTTTTGGCCATCTTTTTAATTTAATCGAATATTTCAATTTGGGAGGGGTTGGCAGACTTCCAGGCTATATTCTGAGTCTTATTGGACTATTTTTGAACTTTTGGATCCTCAGATCCTAAGGTCCTAAGTCTTAAGTCTCATGTTAAAACTCAGAGTTAAAACTCTACCCTTCCAACCTACTTTAGAGCACTTACAAATCGATTGTGGTTCAAAAACTTCCCGGTGGATTTCCCTTTTTTCTCAAATATTATGACCTTGATTGGCAATTTTGAAAATAAAAAATTCCAGAATTGGAGAGCGGTGGCTGTTTTTGGTTGAAATTATGACCTTGAGTACAAAATCAGTGAAGAGAAAAGAGGACGTGAAGATGCTTCCCCTTGATCAGAGTTAAGACTTACAAATCGATTGTGGTTCAAAAACTTCCCGGTGGATTTCCCTTTTTTCTCAAATATTATGACCTTGATTGCAATTTGAAATAAAAAATGAATAGAGCGGTGGCTAGTTTTTGAAAGTGAGTACTTGAAGAAAAAATAGGGACGTGATGCTTCCCTTGATGAAAGATGAACCCTTTATAAACAGATGATTTAGTTTGATACTAAATTTTCTGACATCCTGTGTCATTGTTTTTTTAATTAATCTGTTGAAATTTAAGAATGGTTTAAAGTTCTTTCCTTGCCGAAATCAACACAGTCTTGGGAACTTTTCATATAGAGTATGTAATATACCCCTTCTCAAAGACCCACTGGGAACCCTTTTCACTGGAAAAATTGGCCAAAATATCGTCCCCCAGTGGAAAATTATATTCTAACTTTTGTCCCGCTGAAAATAATCAAATAAGCGAATCCTCAATGCAAAGTGTTGTGCTAATTTTTATCCCCACTGAATTTTATGGGTAAAAAACAATGGAAATCTATATCCTCAGTCATAAAAACATCGAGTTTTCTTCGGTTTTCTTCGGTTTTTATCCCCACTGACTGATAAAATCCCACGGGGTCTGTGAGAAGGGGCTGTTATAACCAATATCCTAATACAATTGCCATAATGTTACTATTGAGTCCCAATCCTTTTGTGGGATTTTTTTTCAATACGTGATCTTTCGATCCAGACATTAAAATATTGAAATTAAAAAGGAGTCTAGAGCCATATACGAAGTCAAGGTTCTATCAATACAAATCTTCTTATCAAAATCTTTGATTGTAATTAATCCAGTATCATAACGAACTGATCCTTAGCAACACTAATTAAACTTTATATCATCTTGTTAATTAGCACTTATTATTAGAGATTATTTTATAAGAATATCATCACGCATTTGTATAATAATTTGTATATAACTGGTAAACGCTTCTCAGCTTGTAGTTATACACAATTATTGTTTATTTTTTCTCCCTTGATGTGGAAGCCTAAAACGTATTAAGAATCCTTTTGTACACCCCTGCCTCACAGCCCCAGTGACACTTTTTTCCTCAGTGGGGACAAAAGTTCCTTTTGAAATCACAATGGGGATTTTTTTAAACATTGAATTTTGAGTGGGGATGAAATCAAAGTCGATTTCCCAGTGGGGCTGAAATTTCAACGTATTTTCCCACCGGGGACGAATTTTTAGCCAAATTTTCCATCGGGGCTGGGGTACCATCTGGTCTGTGGCACAGCATTATCTCATCATGCCTGGCGGAGGTTGATGGTGATAAAACAATTTACCATCATTGTTTAGTCCAGATCAAGTCAGCACATAACAGTTTCCTTTCGCTACAATATGGTTTTCATTACAGGTAGGTAGGATGTGTTTATATTCCTTTCTCGGAAGAGCAAGAAAACAGAGAAGTTCTGAAGTACAATCGATGTAAATGCTTTTGAAGACGACAGAATGACTGCAACAGTAGGAACAACCCGTGTGCTTTGAAATGTCTTTTACTTTTGACGTTTCGCAAAGCTTTTCGGAACGGTTTCGCTTCGAAACAATTTGGAGTCGTGATTTCTGAATATGGTGTAACATGTAATTCAGAGCTTTATTTGCTAAACAGACTTTAGAAGAGAAATCAATTTCTGACCGGATCTTGCTTGATTACCCCGTTTAATCCCAAGGATTAATTTGTTGATTGACCTCATGCATGCTAAGAGACGATAATGACTCAATTAAATGTTGATGTTTATCTATATATCTATTACGTCTTTACGTAAAAGTAATACCTTTCGTTTTATGAACGTGTGAGTTTGTATTTCGATTCACTCAGTTGGAAGGCGACTGGTTACTGCTTCCTTATAGCGTCTTTAATGAGCATTTAAGGTTTTTATATTGTAGGTCATTTGTAGGGTTTTACATCAAGTCAGATACTCTGGTGGTCTATACAAATTGACTGGTTGGATGTACATACAGATCTGTTGATGGATTCAGTTAAAGAACAAGGACTCGAATTTTAGGTTGTTAAGTACTGCTTTTATCAAAATGTACCTTGAGACTTCTTAGCTCTGAGACAAACTGTTTTCTTCTTTCTTTATCTTTTTGATAAACAAATGGCGTTTTAAATATGGCGCCTTAATGGTTTGAATTTCTCTTTTTAAGCGAGTACTGCTTTGAAGATGGTAGAGCGACTGAAGTGGTTTGGAAAAATGGGAAATTTTTGGCCTGAAATGTCAAGGCCGTTAAAAGAACTTGCTTACCGTCGGCCTCAGTCAGTTAGGATGTAGACAATTTAGGAATTTACCATCTCCTTCGAATAAAAACACTGATACATAAAATATTAGGTAGATTCGAGGATGAAAGGTTCACTAGTGGAGTCAGTACAAAAATACTTCAGATGGTGATAAAGATTAGAGGTCAAAAGATTTATTTAAAACCTTAACACCTAACTTGTCTGGCCACCTGTCAAATAGCATCATCAGCACCTTGACCAAAAAATGTTTTTCTTGACAATATATTCAAAATGTGATGATGTCGATGGATAAAACATTAAGAATCGATAATAATTAGAGCTTGAAACATACCTTGAAAACTTTCCTATGATAAAATGGTAAAATGTAAACTGTAAAAAAATTCGAAACCAGTCGACTTATGCTGTTTTATATATATAGGATTTTAATTTTTTCTTACTCGTAGGTGTGCACAACTCGAAATCAACTCGAAGCATACAATGTCCATATTGATAGGTATTGATGATATTGAATTATTGACGACACCAAAGAATCAATCGTAAAAGGGGTTACGCACGGAGAACGAGTCTCGTGTTCGCAAAGCGAAAGGGATTCTATAGATGCTTCGAGCCCGCCACTAGTTATGTAAGAAGAGGTCGAGGCTATTAATTCGCTGCTCAAAAGAATATCGTACTTTTTTCTCGAAAATCCCAAATCCCAAAGAAATTCCGAAAAACTAAATTTCCATAAATCTAAAAACTCAAAATACTGCGAATCTTGTGATGATGACGTCTCTTTGGCCCTAAATGACGTCTACGAAAGGGTAATAAATAAACTTTTAACTTTACTGAAATCGAATTCTAATTGTTCCGATATATTCTCGGGATAGCTCGGTTTTTTTCGTAACTCGGTTTTTTAACTCGGAAAAGATAACTCGAGAATTCTGGGTCTTTATAATTTCGAATGTTTTTGTTCGAAAATCTTGTTAGATTCGAACGCTAGATTCGAACGCCGAAAATATGCACATATCAAAAATCAAAATAAAGAAAAAAATTTTCGATCCAGAAGCTTCAAAGTAAATGCACGAATGTAGCAGCTTTTTCAGAGACGTGAAATTATTATACATTACAGTATTCACAGAAAAAGAGGATGTATTGTATTTTTTCGATTGAGAAGAAATTCTTCATTGATACAAACATTTTTGCAACAAAAACTAATTGGGGAACTTCTCAACTTCCAACTATCGTCAAGCTGTAAAGGTGTCGAATTTTTGAAGTAAGAAGTGTTCAAGATTGTTGAAGAATTGATGCTGAAAAGTCACAAAGACACAGTTTTGTGGAGAATTGGGGAGCGGAGACACGTTACGAGAGACTTTTTACAAATATTCCTCATTAGCTGGTTTAATCAAAGACATTGAATTTCCCTTGTTTTGTTATGGAAAATATTCTTGACAAGTATAAAGAATTTCAAGTTTTTATGCATACATTGATAAAAAAACTGTTTGGCTTTCACAAACGAAGAAAGTGCCGAAAGCTGAATTTATTTGCTTTGGGTCGTGTCACGTGTGTGTCGAGTAGTTTTGTAATAATTTTCATCAGTTTTAATTTCACTGACTTTTTGGAAAGAATAGAATAAGAGCTCACCAAAAAATATATTTTTTAAAGTTTTCCGATTATTTATTCCGAGAGTTCAGTTCTTTTCGGCTGTTTTGTTTTGATTTTCTCACACCACTTACCTAAATGTTAACTAATTTTTATTAAAAGTCGTCCTAAAGCCTTATCGAACCCCTCTCATTGCATTCTCGATAAATCGTCTGATCAGATCCAAACTCCTTTGCAATCTCAAGTTATCGCATTTTTTTGTTTTGATGACGTCAACTGAAAATGGCTAAAGATTCAGTCAAATTTTAAAGTCTTATTCAAGCCTTATAAACCTTTCCATCTCATTCCCCATAAATTTCTCGATCTAAAGAGGGGTCAACGACCTCTCAACTCTTATTCAAGCTCGAGATATCGCATGTTTTCTATTTTGATGACATCATCAACTGAAAATGACTAAAAATTCAGCCAAATTTGAAAGTCGTACTCAAGCCTTACAAACCCTCTCATCTCATTCCCCATAAAATTCCCGATAAAATGAGGGGTCAACGACCTCTCCACTCTTCTTCAAACTCGAGATATCGCATTTTGAAGTTTTTCCCAAACCTGTGACGTCAGTGGGTCTCTTTACCCCTAATGTTGTCAACGGTCAATTCGCGAATTTTAAAATTTTTGCGGTCAACAGGTACCTTATGCTCCAAGGGTCCCAAAAAACCAAAAAACGTCAATTTTTTCCAAGGGAAAGTGGGTTTTTAAATTTGCGAAAGATTGACACTGCAGCGACTTCTTCTTAAAAAACGCTAATTTTCACGAAATTTTCAAAGTTGAAACATTCCAGAGGCTAAACACAGCGGAATAGCGGCTAGACGAAAAAAAAGGTGAATTTCCATTTTTAGTGCCCGCATATCATTGAAATTTTGTAAATTTTGCTTACGCGCATGCGTTTGCCAAAAGAGTCGCACTCCGCTCGCTAACGCTCGCTCCGTGCGTAATAAAGATATTATATTTGGTAAGTATAGATGGACTGAGTGAAATCTGACATACCCAATGTAGAAATTTTCTTCCGACAGGCTAAAAATCTGAAGATTCGGGAATATTCTTAACATCTAGAATGTTTACATTACGGAATTTCACCAGACTGTGTCAAGAATTTCACAGTGGGAGGCCTTAGCCCAAGTTCTCATTTCTTTTGAGGATTGTCGGCTCCAACCAAGAATTTTCAGGCTTACGTGCAAAGTTCGTCGAGCTTTACTGGGGGTGCAGCACATTAAAGACCGACTATTATTTCTCTCCTTTAGCGTGGGTAGCCGCTAATCCGCCATCGGAATATCAGATAATAGTGAGTGATGAATAAAAGATTTAATATAGGAAGGGGGCACTAATGGGAATATCACCAAAGAAATTCTCCATGACTATTTCGTTTACAAGACAGGAAGCTAATAAAGGCTTTTTTTGGTAGGAGCTTTGCGTTCGTAACGAAAGAAGATATGTGCCTACGACTATTCTTGATATGCACCATTGCAATGTCTTCCACGAACCCAAGAGCTGATTGGTTGAAAGTGATGTATTGACTGATTTTACGTCACTTACAACCAATCAGCCGTTGGGTCCGTGATGTAATGTCAGAAGACATTGCAATGGTGCGTATCATGAATTGAGCTTCAACCTGAAAAGTGAACAAAAGACAAGGATCAGTGAAAACAGTTTTGTATTGGCAAAATTTGTATTCTTATAAAGTCTACATTATTTCTGACAGTTCAATTACAAGCAAATAACACTTATTAAGTTGCATCTAACCGCAAAATGAGCAGCATGACAAACCGTTGAAAATTGCTGGCAACTGTTTCTATAGAGAATTTTTTAAAGAATTGGAGTTTGTAGCTTAAATGTTAATGTTTGAGAGGAATGAGGACAAGAGGAATGAAGAAATAATTCAACACTTAAGTTGAAGCTTTTTAGACGATTAAGGATCTAACATTTTCCGGAAGGGAAGCACACACTTAGTATCAGGAGAAGTTCCAAGAAGAAAGAATTAAAATCACTGAAGTTCGACTCTTATCTTATTTCAAGGAGTTAAAACCCTTCCAATGTTCGAAATTGGAGCTAGTACACCAGCAGAATATCTTACCAATAAAGAAAATTATGTACCGTTTGAAAAAAGACGAACCAACTTTTATTGAAAACTACCGTGAATTTTGTTCCAATATTATTTTCAAATATTTTCCAGATTATGAGAGGGCTGGCATTTTACATTGTCTTAAAGTCATCCGCCTATTGACCGATCTTATAAACATATCTCTGGTGTTCTCGAGTTGTATTGGCTCAAAATGGTGGATTTCGGACACTGAAATTATTGGACTTTGGCAGACATGCGCAGTAGATGGTACAAACACGTGTTTAGATTATAATGAAGAAGAACTTAATTTCACTGAAAAATCAGTTCGAATTTTAATCGCTTTGGCTTGCTGTTGTATGCTGGCGGCAGTTCTTTTATCAACATTTGGTATCTTTACAAGCCGATCGCATGGGATTTTTCATTCAATTAGCACAATATCAGCAACAATTTGTATGATATCGGCTCTTGTTTTATTTACATTAAGTACAGGTTTGAATGATGGGGGAGGATATGGCTGGTCTTATATCGTTGGATGGACATCAGTTGTTTTTATATTTGTATCTTTGTGTTTCATCTATTGTACCATATCAGCTTTCAGTGATGGTTGAATGAGAATTCAAGGTTCTAACAATGTTCAAAACCCCCGGGAGGGGGTTCTTTAGCAAAAATAGGTGCTTGGTATATGACGACGGTAAAGGTCAGTTTTCTTACCTTCCAAAGACTAGCTTCTAAATTTTTCAAAAGCAACAAATAGTATAGTACTGTTCTCAATACATGGGACTTATCATTAAAGTGAAAATGATATTGGGTCCTATAAAGAATTTGTGTCTTATTTTGACGAACACGGCAGTCGTGGGGGGGGTCACTCAAGGAAACTACCGCACTGGAAGGGTCTGTAAGGGTCGAAATGAGAAAATATGAGAAGAAATACACTCTAAAGGTGTAAGATTTGTAAACTGTGTCCATATTTTGCCTTAAAATGGTCGAAGATCTTATCAAAAAAACACACCGTAAGGGTGGATTTTTCGCCAAAATTTATTTAGATTTGGCTAAAATTTTCTCTGCACTGTAAGGTCCGATTTCAAAGGCCTAATCTACTTTTGAATAGAGCCCTCCCCCGGATATGACAAGGTCAACTCATGTTCATTGATCATGCATTTTTTTTACATAGAAGTTTTTTTGAAGACTTTAATAGACATTTACAAATATTTTGATTTTTACAAAAATTTACATATGTGTTTGTACAAAAGTTATTTTTATACATCGACTCTTTCTGCTTCATTTGAAATACAACCCTGAAGGTCTGTTTAATAAAACCTGTTTCAGTCTCCAAATACTTTTGGCAAGTGGTAACGATTCCAGAAATACTTAAAATGAGGGACCTTAGTTGATGGGAAGCTGAGGAACACCCCTTCTTATAGACCCGGAGGAACTTCTTCTCATTGATAAATTAGCCAAAATATCGTCCCCAGTGGAAAGTCTTACTCAAATTCTTCTTCCCTCTCTGAAAGAAATAAAGTAAACAAATCTTCACAGCAAAACATTGTGCTATTTTTTCATTCCCGCTTGATATTCTGAAACAATGAAATTCAAATCATAAAAAATCATAAAATCCCAACGGGTCTGTGAGAAGGGGGTATTGAGGATGAGTAAAAGAATATTCTAGCCATCGGTTTCCATCGATTGAATGAAAATTCGGATTTTGTATCAATCCCACAACTCTTCCATTTGATCAGTCGTCAGTAAAAGTTGGAAGATCTTCGAGCTTGTATCCTTCTTTTCCTTTCGATGCAAAGTAGATATAAATTACGTGATATCCTAGAAATAAAAAATTCATAACGTAGTGACTCCTGCTTGACGCTAGGCTATCTCCCCACTGGAAAGATCAGCTGAAAAAAACCCCTTTAGATTCTTGAACTTTTCAATGTACACTTTGTGACGCAAACATATTTAAAAATAGGCAACCTTGGACAGCTAAAAGAATAAAAGGCTATCTGAGACAGAAGTGTATCTTTTGAAAATTTTATAGCTTTCTTACCTCCAGGAATGAAGCATATAAATCCACATAAAAAGAAAACGTAGCTGTGGGGACCTAAAATTGCAAAAAAATTATTGTTAATTTCCTGTATATAAATTTGCTGTTTCGTTGGTTAGAGCTCTAGGCAATTAAGAAGAGTGTTGCGTTTCTATAACAGATAACTTAAACTTGATTCGGGAGGAAATTTGAAAACCCCAAATTAATTTTTTTTCAAACAAAAGCTGAATTGAAGTTGTTCAAAGCCTTAATGTAAGTAACTATTGCTAATTCCTCTTACCATTCATAGAGTCCGGTAGGAAGACAATATAAGTTGCAATAATCAAAAATGCTAAAAAAGAAATAAAAACAAATATCAGGAAAAATGCTCAAGAACAAATGAGGGGACTTAGAATTTCTCTTCCGTTATTCCTATTATATCGTCAAATACACCCCCTTCTCACCGAATGATCTTTTCAGCAAGTGGGGATAAAAATGACGAATCGAAACTCAGGGATTTCAATGCTTTTGTTTTTTCAAGTCAGAAAATTGAGTAGGGGTGACAAATACAGTTGACGCTCTCTAATTCGACGTTCTACTATTCGATGAAACTTAAAGTCCCCGTCAACAAGAAACTCTCATAAACGACGCTCCCATATTCGATAAGCCCCCTTATTCGATGAAAATTCAATTCCCCTTGAAGATCGAATTAGAGAGCGTCAACTGTAGTAAACATTTTGCAGTGAGGATTGGTTTATTTGATTATTCTCAGTACGGACAAAAATTAGAGTATAATTTTCAACCGGGGACAATATTTTAGCCAATTTTTCCAGTGGGAAGGGTTCCCAGTGGGTCTGTGAGAAGGGGGTGTTATAGTATCAGGTAATTTGATAAACTCTTGGAAATAGGATAAACTGCTCTTGCACATGAAGTAGACACTTTCTTCCCCTCCTGGGACTTTCAGTGGGAATAATTTTAAAAAGCTAAAAATACCGGGTGGACCGAAAAAACGCAATGTATATTATTTGGTTTATGCACACTTACATAAGCCACTGATCAGGAGAAAGAATGCTAACAAAACTGTCTTCCAATAATTCTTCATGTGGTCTGGTAGCATTAGTCTAAACCAAAGAAAGTAGAGAAACCGATTTTATAAAAAAATAGAGGTTGTGATTCTTTCTCTCCGACAAGCGCACCTAAATTTCTGTGTATTGGAGAAAATTTCGCAAAATTAGAAAAAATCGAAATCCAATAAAAGGAAATTTGGCTATTCCAGAAATAGTCTATGTACCGGCTATGTTGAGGAGGTGTGACGTCCAGGGTGGTCTGGAAAATAAAAAATCCAGGGTGATCTGTTTTTTTTTTTCAATGATAAAATCCAGGGTGGTCACCTTTAAAAAAGATATTTCCTCGACACAGGGGGTACAATTTTTTTCTGAAATAGGCCATTCACGCTTTTACGCTAAGAATCGAAGAAATAGATACATTCACGCAATCAATCCGTATCAGTGCATGCCAGGGCATTGCTCCGAAAGTCTTGAATTAATTCTTGATATGCGTAAGTCAAGATGACGTCATATTGTTTAACGGAAGCACCCAAAAAAGCCGGTTTTTGGCCTTTGTGTTTCTATTTTTAGTAACAGAGAGAGGTCAAATCCCGGCTTTTTTAGGGTGTTTCCGTTAGAAAAATGACTTACGCATATCAAGAATTAACTTACTTGATTGGGTTACAAGTTCCGTTCTTAGATTGCGTTTGTTTTTCATTCTCCATAGCCATTTCCTCATCTTCGTGGAAATTCAGCAATGCTGTTCGATCTGTCACTTTTGCTGATGACATGGCTGCCCAGAAAAATATTTTGTTCAATTTTCCGTGTTTGTGAAGTAAATTATGCTGAAAAATATTTATTATAGAGTTTTTCATGTTTGTTTTTGCGTAATACCTGACATTATGGAAACCAACGTTAGAATCAGTAAACACAGAATCTATTTCCGCCACGTAACATATTAATTACAACTATGTTATATCCCAGCCGGCAAAAAAACGTTTAAAAAACGTTTTTCACAACGTTTGGAAAACGTTTTTTTCAGGTTGTATTTGTCGCACTTTACAACGTTTTTTCACAACGTCAAAAAAACGTTTTTCAAACGTTTATAGATTACGTTTTTGTAAGACGTTTAAAAAACGTTGTTTCTACGTTTTCTTCTAGCCACTTGAAAGACGTCTTTTTGGAACGAATTATGGACGTCTGTAGGACGTTTCCGAGACGTCTTAATTTTATTAATTTCGGTATGGTACGTTTCTGAGACGACTTAAAAACGTCTTTAAAAGTTATTATAGATTAGTTTTAACACGTCTCTAAGACGTCCTTTGCCAAAATAATTCCTATTCATTGCACTATTATGAGAAAGACCGTACACATATTTGAATTTTCTTTGAATGCTCTTTTCTATATAATTTTCTGGGTATGAAAATCTACAATCACAATAAATTAAACGTAATGAAATCAAAAATTTGATGTTCTTTCTCTTCCGTCCTTTCGTCCTCCTTCTCTTCGTGATAATCATTCCAAACGTTTCCAGTATGATTGCTATTCGAACATCGAAGTGTTAAAAAACGATATCTTGATTGCGATTTCTTTGGTCTACTTCACACATTTGCGATCCTGAAAAAATAAAAGACGAATAGTAAATTTGATGTTTAAAGATTTTTTAGCTGCGGTTGAGACGTTGAAAACTACCTTTTCTTTCCACGGGAAATAGAATGTTCCAGAAGGATAAAGAAAAAACTTCTTAAATTTCATGGCCAAACTTTATGTTTCACGAAATGTATTCTACCAAGGACTTTGCTAAATTATTGTCGTTGAGACAGGGGCTTTTCCAAGTCAAATTTCAGTAGTTTGAAGTACCAAGCTTACTCAGTGATGCACGGGTATTAACAAGAAATTAGCATAGTTTTGGAAAGATATTATTAAAATCTTGTTACATTTCACCTACCTTTACTAGCATATTTTCGGTACTTTCTGCTGGCGACCACTCAAAGTCAGCTGAGGATAGTCGCAATAAGGAAACCAATGATACACTCCAGCTTGAATCTGAGGGAAAAGAAGTTAAAATAAAAAGTTTTAACATAAAGTTTACTGAAGATTATGTAATTTTTCCAGGGTTTGCTCTCAAAAATGAATATCATCAGAAATTGAAACCTGAAATAAGCTAAACCGATAAAGCCTCTAAGAATTTAACTTAAATATCAAAAGCATTTTCAGTTTAATGTAAACTACTTACATTAATCTAGTTGATTTTTGTAAGAGAACCAGCTTCTTCCAGTCTTCGTGCATGAAACATCCAACTTTTACAGAACCTTTACTTTGTTTGATTTTTGTTTTGAACTACAAGTGATTTCGAATTCGAACGTTTGAACGTTCGAACGTTCGAAAGCTGTCCAGAAAAGAAGCCATTCCATTGTTAATTCGGCCGACGATAATGGGGGGCGGCAAGTGGGGGACGAGGAGCGGGTAGGGTGCGTGGAAATGTGTAATTTGGAAAGGGCGTGACGGAGAGAATTCCACAAGTTTCTATTCTACGGGTGGGCAATCTTACGAGGTATATAAACAGGGAGTGGGCGTTTTATTAAAATATATTTAACACTTAAAGAGAAGTCAATAAAGTAAAAGAGAAAAAGATATATAGAATATCTCTCCTATATATCTCAGAGCAGGTAGGTAAAGTCTCAGAAATTTTCATGGGATAAAAGCTGAGAGTCGATGAGGTTATATTTATATATTTCAAATATAAATCTTGGGCACTACACTTTCGTCTCAAAAAAACGTTTTATAGACGTTTAAAAAACGTTGATCAAAATCACGTTTAAATCAAGTTTAGAAAAAACGCTTATTAAACGTTGTTAGCAAAACCTTTGAAAAACGTATGGATTATAACGTTTCAACAACGTTTTATAAACGTTATGAAATAACGCGTTTTCTCTACAACGTTGAAAAAACGTTTTTAAAACGTTTTTTGGCAACGCGTTTTTTCACAACGTAATTTAAACCTAAAAAAAACGTTTTGAAAACGTTGTGTGCCGGCTGGGATCATAATATCATATAAATTATTACACGGACGATAGCATCGTCTAATTCCTCACGCAAATCGAACGTTTGCTTCTATAACGGAGGAAATTTTGTATTACCTGTTTCCAGATTCTCACCCCATTTATTTTATTTTGGAAACATTTCTGACCACCCCCCCCCCCTTACCATTCCCAACCTTCGAATACTTTTCTATACTCCACGTAGAGCGTAATGCAGGATTCTAAAAGTCAATAAAACAGTTTTGCCACAAGCTATACTAATAACTAATAACATTTTACTAATAAAAGATATGAAAACATCAAGAGTTGGTTTACACTTCGGATGGATTGGAAAGTAAAAAAAAAGGACTTTCTATTTATACGTTCAAAAGACCGCTTTTTTAATTATTGCGATAAAATCGTTTAAAATCTCATTATCTGGTCTTACAATCTAAAAAAGAGATATTTTCTTTTGATATAAAGGACGCCTTTGAGTTTCAGATTTAATTATGAAATAATGTACGAGATATTATATCCTAGCTTCAAAATAAAGTACTAAGCCAGGGATGGAGAAATTCACTGGTGAGTGAACAAAAGATTCTTTATCAAATACACGAGAGGCGCTCTAGATAGGCTGGGCCCCGGGGAGCTTTTTTAAGTGAGGGGGTCAAAAATTTGGAAGAAAAATGAGCTGGGCTATCAAGGCTTTCGACTTTTGCACATTCTAAACACTATTAAAACGATATTTAATTGGATTAAAAGAAGTTTTTGACTTAAAGAAAAGTTAGTCTGCAAAAAAGTGAGGGGTTCATGCCCCCTTGGCTCACCCTTGACAAAGCCGATGGATAGGTCTACCCTGGATAAAACCGATTATGTCGGTTATATTATCATATCGGTTAAAACAGTCTCGTAAAAACAATTTTTTATATTTTAGGACATTTTCTAGAAATAGAAAAATATACAACTGAAATTCAAAAGTATCACTTTAAACATTTTAAACAATTTAAGTACGATTTTATCTACTAAATTCAAAAGCAAGAAAGTTGAGTTTTACTCGAATCTAAGAGTTGAAAAACATCATCAAGTGCATATGCATGTTTTTGATTTCGATGTCAATTCAACCCTAGTCATTTCAAAGTCAGTGTATACCCCCAAAAAATTTCAAAAAACCATTAAACTTTTCAGTTCCCAACAATGCCTCTTCCTTTCATGGACCAAACGAAAAAGGAAAAAGAAGAAATCTTCACAAATTTTTCCTGTGTCATAGCATAATAAGTATAAAGGAAAACATCAACGAAAAATTTAAAAAAGCCAACAGTTTTGAACACAATAAAATATCTGTGACAGAACCTTTGAACCTTTGCTGTGGTCAAAAGGTGAGATCTTGACAATAGACCGGTGGACGACTAAGAATTCTCAACTTTCTTTTATAAGAAACAGATGGTTCAAAAATTAAGAATTTTCTTAATATAACAAAAATATGATTTTGATTCAGTCGACCAAGCTGAAATATCCTTGATAGTTGGCAAATATCTTACTTCACTGGCTTTTGAAATAGATACGGAGATCGAATTATCAACTTCGCAAGTTTCTTCTACGATTTAAAAAAAGTGACTTTCGAAAAAATTCTTACAAAAATATATTCTTGATTATTTTTCTATAATATAAAGGTGAAAAGAATATAATATTTTTTTGTTGTTATCTTCAAAACTGTTGAAAAGGAAAAGCCGTTCCTGTTTGATGAGAGATGGACTAGTCTCTCATCATACATTATTCATTTTCCACAAATTTTATCACAACTTATTTTTTCTTAAAAAGTGAGACAAAGATGCAAATAATATGAAAGAAATAATTCTATAAAAATGTTAGTTTTTTATAAGAATCTTATATATTTCTAGTGCTATTTTTTTGTATAATTAATTTGAAACACTTAGAAATATCTTTCCAACATAATAAAACGTTGTTTATTTTACATTTAGTTTTTGATGAAAAAATACGCTTTTTTACAAGAACACGAGACTTAATTTTGGCCAAAACCTAACAGCAAACATGACTAAATTAAATAAGAAAACGCCAATTTCATTTTAGGCCCTTTTCGAGTCAATAAGTTAATAAAGTAAGCATTTTCAGAATAAAGTCTAAAATCACGAAAAAATAAGCAAATACCTACTGGTTCTTATAAAAAAAACGTGTATTGTGAAGCAAAATTTTCAAATGAAAGTAAAATAAATAATATACATTTCAAAAAATACTTAAAAACAACAAGCAAAAAGATTTTCAGTTTTTCAAAAAAAAAATATGTTTCACCAACAACAAAAGACCAAAATGTTATTTTTATTTGTCAAATAATGTTCTCGTGAATGACAAAAAATAGGCCAATGATAATTCACTTTCCAAGCAAACAAGCAAATATAATTCCAACCAAAAATTTCATAAAACCATTCACTGGAAATAGCATAACGTTTTAGGATTTATAAAAGAATGGTCCAGATACGTATTATGCACTAGTATTTGTCAAATTGATACCCAACAATATAAAAATAGGCCAATGTGATTGTCATGAATTGCGGTCTACAACTATATTCACGTGTAGCTCTTCTCGTTAAGAATCAACACAAATCTCGTGTAATTTCAATTGTATTTCAGGTACAACCCAAAGATACCAAAAGCCCGGTAGCAAGGCCTCGATGGTTTTCAATTTTTTATGGATACCTCTTCAACCCGAAATGATCGGACTTATTAACATTCTCCATATCTTGCTTTCGAATAAAATACAATAGTAAATATCCGTGGTACATGAAAGTTCGATTGAAAACTGACCATGTCGTTAAGTTCATTATTAAAGGATATCCTTTGAGCTCTTATGACTTTTATTTCCGTTTTAGTACGGTTCTGAATCCTCTACCGAGACAACCAACTTCATCCCTCATCTTATCCTCAAATGTTTGGCAAGTTCAACAAATTATCTGTGATGGATGAGCCCTCTGCATTACCACGACTCGATCCTGGTGTTTTAACTCTAGATGAGGGCGTTTTCAGGCGACCTAACGGTGTCTTTGGTGTAGCCCGCCCGCCAATGTAGGGCGAGGGTGATGAATAACTAGCTCGTAAGGATGTATCTCCTGTTGATATACGAACGCTGGATTTGATAAGTTTTTGAGCAGCAGGTGTTAAACGGTTTAAGCGTTCTGATGCTAAGATACTTGGTGAGTTCTTGGGTGACCTGGAAATAACAAGAGTTAGACAATTTCAATTAAGAAACCTCACAAATGTTAAATAAGATAAACAGAGCTCATATCTAAATATCTCTCTCGATAAAGGACCCTAAAAGCTTGTAAGTGCACATAAATAATCACTAGTGACATAACTGACATTTTAACCTAAGGAAACCAAACTTTATTATCATGAGAGATTTACTTTATATTCAGGAGAGTGAAATTTGAAACCTATTTAGTTTTCTGAGATGTTTATAATACCTTGAAACATAAAGATATACTTCTTTTCTGGCACAGTGCGTTAATGTTGTGTCATTTAAAAAAATTTCTGGTTAAAAAAACAAGATTGAGCAAACCGAAGCAACCTCTGGTAAAATATGAATCAGCCTCACAGTGTAAATGATGGAAATCAGAATGAAGTTATCAAAAGATTAAAAGAAGATCTTCACCAAAAAGAAATAAAAATTCTAACTTTGGAGAAGAATATTGAAATATTGGAATTGAGACGAGAAAACGAAACGCTTAAGCATAAAATGGAGCTTATGGAGCAACAAAGCACCAATGCAAAACGAGATGAAGAGGAACAGGAAGGACCTGGAAATAAAGAAGTGATCTTAGATGACCAAAGATACATAACAATCAAAGAGAGAATTTCTTGGGGTGTTAACCGTTATTTTCAAGGAGAAAGCCAGCGTTGGTCAAATTTGTATGAGTCGTATGGAGAATGGTATCAAAATATAAAGAAGCTGACCGCAGACAGAGATTTGTATTCATTTGAAAATTACTATTTAGTAAGAAAAAACGATATTGGGGAAAGTAGATTACGCGTATCCTTTATATCGAAAAGAGAAGGCGCTAAATGCCACGAATATGGCAGTACTATTGTCGTAACTGGCTTAGATTGTGTGTTATGGGAAACAGCGTCTATCGTCATACTTCATCCATTTAATCCAGCAGAATGCGTCGAAATGCAAAAATGGAAACGGGAAAAAGATATGTATGAACAATGGCAGTACTATGGAGGTCTTGACTTGTCAGTTGATAAGTCGATCACTCTGCTCGTCCTTACTCAAAAAACATTATAGTAGTCCTTTGAAAATAATGGAAAATGTCCAAGAGACTCAATTGATTTGAATTTTAATAAATGCACTATTCTACGATATGGAGGTTCTGTAAATTCAACCTTGTTATATACCGACAGATTGTAGAACAAGTGAATGTTATTTTGGGGAGTTTCTCAACATCGACCAGAAATAGCGACCACGACTAGCGACCACGACCGGCGACCAGATAAACTTTGGTTATCGAGTTTACCTGCTCTCTCCACCGTAGAGAACATCCAAATCGAGTCCTGATGTGGCTTTCAAATGAACCACTGAGCACGTGGCTGAAAATTACTCTAGCTGAGAATACTAAAAGTGACCTTTGACGTTACCGGTAATTTTCTAGACAAAGTGATACTTTTTGACAAAAATATTGACAGGGCAATTAAGTGTAATGCCTGTAAACTTTATTACACCAAATATTTTAATTGTACCGAATGAGATGCCTTTAGTATAAATAGATAGAAATTGTCAGTAGGCAAACCCTGGGAAGGGCAGTTTTAGAGATATCAATCTCATCAATTATTATATTGTCCTTACATTGTCAAAATGACTTATTTTGACAAAATAATGATCTGATGATCAAATATAAAGCTTCCTAAATAAATTCCAGCGCAAATTTTGCCACTAATTAATTTGATGCCAAAAATACAAAAGGATAGAAATTGACACTCTATTCAAGCTCCAAGAGCGTTGAAATGGCTGCTCTACACGTTTTGCACGTGGCTATATAATCACTGTAGGTGAGACAGGGGTGAGCTTTACTTTTCAATTCGATAAATAAATGATCATAAGAGAAAGACTCTACTGTGGAGAAAGAGGAAAAACTCGATAACCCAAATTTATCTGGTCGCCGGTAGTGGTCGCTGGTCGCTGGTCGTGGTCGCCATTTCTGGTCGATGTTTAAAAACTCCTGTTATTTTGACCTTCCCTGTCAACAAAATTTTCATTGTATTATTAAGGAAAGAATCTTATTTATTTTACAACAAAGCTCTTCAGTATACATCTTTAGAAATTATACCAAAGGTTTGAAAGCTTGGCAAAGATTTTCCTCATTAATGTTATATATTGGGTATGATTGTGACTTTGTCTTAAAAACTATACAAAATACAATAATAGATAGATCTTCTTCTTAAAGCTTGTAACGACGAGCCTAGACTTGACAGACTTTTCTCTTAGATAGCTACGACAAAACAAAAGAAACGTTGTTAATGTGGTCGTGTTACAAAAGTACAGGCTGTTTGTAGGAAAAAATAATATATAGCTGAAACTTTCTCCAGACCTTCTCTATAGGATGCTTATGCCTCAGGAAAAAATCCCCTAAAATCCCACTGGTGGAACATCCCTTTTTTGGGCAATTTCTTTTTTCCCCAGGCAAAACCCTAAGGTCAAAAATTTTTGAAAATTTCAAACTCTTTTTGAGACAACATCATGTATACCATTCGAAAGCTCTCAAAAAACTATATAGAAGACTTTTAGACGGGTATAGCCGATTTCATTACCTAACTCGAGATAATTCACGCAGAAGATGCAACTTTTGGTCAATTTTAGACCAAAATGTGGCGAAAAGTGAACTTGCGCATGAAATATCTCTGGTCTGGAGAAAGTTTCAGCTATATATTATTTTTTTTCCTGTAAATTATGCTAAACGACCCCACTATGTGTGTTTTCCAGTAAAACGCAGCCCTAGACTTCATCATTTATAAAGTTTTGGTTTTCGGGATTCCCAAGTCATCTTCTAATAAATGCTCCACATGCCCGGTGGGACACCCGTTAAAGTGGGGAGTTTAAGGCTGAAAATGAGATAAAATTCACTAGAAATTTGAGAAAAAAATCATTTGCTCAAAAGTGGGGAGGATGAAGTCTCCCTAGTCTCCCTGCTTCCGCTGGGCCTGCTCCACACCCGTTTGTCAATTTTTTCGATCTTTCCCCCCCGGATAAGTATAAGGAACCCGTTTATTAATTTTTGAGAATGTCATCTGCTACCAAAAGAAAAGTTCATACATTCTCCTCTAGATACCAGGGGGGTATTTCAAAGGCATTCAAAGGCATTCATTTGGGTTTGGCACAATGGCTTGCTTATTACACTCAAATCTTATTGGGGTAACTGGACTGCTACTTTGCTTAATTCTTGACGATAGGCATCAGAGAGTTGTGTAAAATGGGAAAACATCTTAGTGGAAGCAGATCAATGCTGGGGTACCTTAAGCCTCAATTCTTGGTTCATTGTTTTTCTTAATTTATATTAATGATCATCCGAAAATTGGGCTCCTGATTTGGCTCATCAATGGAAAATATCTTTTAACCCTGACCCAAGAAATCTTACGTTTATCCTCTTAAAATACGAACTGAGCGTTTCCGAAACACTTTTTTCCATACTGGGAAGTAATATACGAGATTTATCTTCCATTAAAACTTTCAAAAAAGTAATCTATAAGTTTTTGAGACCCAAGAATCACATTTTTATATGTTTCTTGTACATCAAGAAACGGTCTTTTTCAATTGACTTCGGGTTGGTTTCAGCAATCTCAATGAGCATAAATTTAGGCTTTCGCGACATATTCGCAGTGTCTGTATACATGTCTTTTTTTCGATAAAGAAAAGAGTCCCTATTTCTTTCTATATAACTTTAGTTAACTTTTGGCTTTAGTCTAAATTTACCTTATTTTAGGGTTTGCAGTATAAAACATCCCCGGCTATAAGGATATTTCGTTCATTGACATTTGAAAAATACACCCGCCTGTCTATTTGAACTGCCTGTTTGACCAGAGTGTTTTCAAGGTTTTCAAGGTTTTCAAGGTCCAGTAGACACCCTGTAGACACCTCAAAGAAAGAACTTACAAGAAGGAAGCGTGTGCTGCTTTAGCCTGAGCTTTTTTCCGCTTCTCTCGATGTTGTTTGCTCGCCTTCTCTACCAATGAGTGAGCGAGTTGTTCGCGTCGACGTGGTTCTGCAATCTTGAATGACGGTGCAGGCGTAGCATCAAGGCGTAAGGGCGTGCCTTCGATGGCACCCCACGTCATCAGAGGTGTTGCTTCTACACCTGAAAATAAAGAAGGCAATTTTTGTAATGCGAGACGTCCACAACTGAATTGGTGAAGAAGTTATTTAGTTCAATATCGACTGTCTGCTTCTAGTTATTTTGTTGAGATTAAAACAAGATTTTTCCTCTCTGTCTGCTCAGTGGTTTCGCACTTTTCATGTCTCATAACTCTGGGAAAAGGATTATGAGAGCTGATATTAGACCTAATTACGGTAGAAAGATCATTATGTCAAAATTTAGTACCTGGTACTGGTGAAGGCGCTCCAACGAAGTTATATCCACGCACATTCGCTGATTCATCCAACCCATTGATAGTGCCATTTTCCAATTTTCCATCGACTCCAACTTTTCCTACAGCTTTCTTCATACTTGCTTGTTCCTCTGACGCTTTGAGCATCGCTTGGCGGCTGATGTTGGAATTAAAAGGATCCTCCTTGAACCTAGGAATTAAAAATCTCATTTGAAAATTTTGGACGCACCAATGCCAAATGCAAAATTCATTCCATTTTTCTAGCATTTGAAAGTACCATATGAATTTTAAATGATGTTGGAAAGCTCTTATGCTAGAAAAATATGGGAGTAATAGAAACGGTGTGATATTAATTGGAATTGAAAAGTAAATCGATTCTTTAGATTTTATCTAATGTTTTTAGAACAAGACATTAAAATCTAACCTTGTATTTTCATGACAAATTTGTTTCTCTTTTTTTCCTTTCTGATTCAAGATTTCTTCAGCGGTCAACTCGACACCATCTGGAGTATACATAAGCGCATTCCTAGCCTCGTATTTCCATGTGTCTAAATTATTAGGTTTTGTCTCGATGGCCAATAACTGTGCTTCTACGCTGCTTGGTAAGGCTTTAGAAGCATCTAACCGGTCGTGCAATTCCATTTGTTGCTGAAATAACCATGCATGTTTCTCTTTGTGTTTTGCTCGTGTCGCTTCCATGATTTTCTCGAAGGAAGCATTATCTTCAGATGTGTTTTTAGCCAAGAATTTATCAAGTGAAAGTTTTTTATCAATCTGAATCGATTCTTTGTTGTTGGTGGACTCGTCTTCTGCTTCTGGATCCACAGAAATGATTTCTTCATCTAAAACCAGAAAAGAAGATTAGCCAAATTTGAGAATGAAATTCATTCATCATGCGCAGACGGGAAGGTCTCTTGTACTCTAAATATAATGTGAATCAGAAATACCTTATTGTATTTTTAAAGTCCTCACATGTTTGAAAATAAACAATCTTAGAAGTCAAGTACTCTTGAAAATTTGCTGTTCTTTTTAAGACATGAATATCTAACGAAACTAAAAGAGTGCAAAAAAATGTATAGGTTTTTCAAATGCTTTTTCTTTTCACTAAGGACAAAATATTTTGGGAAAACTCAAAATACAATAGCTAATCTTTTTCACCGTTCAACAGATAAATGCTAAAATTTATATACTTACTAGGAAGCTCCCCCATATTTGATCTGTCCAATAATAATTGAATTTTTCTCAACTCTTCCACGTTGTCACTTTCCAATGCATTGAGGTATTCACTCTCCAACTTCATTCTTGATAACTCTGGATAGAAATCACGCTCAACAATCTTGTCCAGTACCTATAAGATGTGATTAACATTTTAAGGTTTTATTCTTACAAAATTATTCAGGCACGTACAGGCACATGCTTTAGTATCAGGTCATGTACCTCTTATTGTTCGATTGGGGGTAAAGAAAAATCGTCTTCTTCTCCATTTTAAATTTTGAATTACTCCATATCTGAGTCAATTGGGAGTCAATATAGACAAGCTTACAATTTGAAATTGACGAGGCCTATGAACAAAATAAACATAAGAGAACTTTAATAGGAGTGAAACTCTTAGCCAGTAAAAACTAGTTTTATAAGAGTGAAGTAGTCACATAAGATACAATCTGTCCCAAATATTCAAATTGTAAGTTTAATGATGTTATCTTCCCTGACCACAAGCAAGGGCTTCCTGGGCTTCAATTTCTCATAGATTGAATAAATATTTTTCATACAAATATATCACCTTGCTCTATATCATCATGTACTTCAAAAGCTAAAATTTATTGGCAATGCTTTATTAAAAGAAACAATTTTAGACGTATAACGAAAAAGATATTACAATAATATTTTTTTTTTAAAGCTGCGGATTATAATTCTACGCAAATTTTGACTAAAAATTTTACTTACTGAAAGATATTCTTCTTCTTCGAGAACCTTTTGTTTGAACTTTGTGTTCCCTGTGACATTTTGAGTATTGGAAACCACAAGCTCTTTACCATCGGAAGATGTTGCGTTCAAGTCCATCTTCAATAAAAATAAGAATCGTATTATACAATCAAATGTTTCTAAAAAATGTACCTTCATAAATGTAAATCTTCCTTACACTTCTAGAAATATACTTAGATGTTTTTTTACAACCTCGAAAAGTGATTTTAAGAGCCATTTTTTTTTAAAATCTTCAGAATAAAGAAAGTCTGATACCTCACCCTCTTAGATTTTGATGAAATTTTGATCAAATGATCCATCACACAAGAAAATAATACTCTGAAAATTTCGTCTTGATATCTCAAGTAGTTTTGCAGATATAGTGTCTCAAAGATAGGCTACTAAGCGAAAATTGACCCCTAAAAATCATGAACTCTTGTGGGCAGCAGATTTTGAAAGCCAATGAATTTTTATTCAAGTACATTAGAAAGCTGATTTATAGTGGATTTCAAGAACTTTTTGAAGGGAATCAGAAAAAGTCTCCAAAATTTTCCCCGAAAATCTCTAGCATCTCCTGTGTAGAGGGCTTCAAACTTTGCGTAATCTGGGTTTGGAAGCAATTGTAGCTGGCTGCTGATGGTCCTTGGGACTTTTTTGAAGTAAACTTTTGACCTGGAGTGGTTTACTGGTGGGTTTTGGCCACAAAAATAACATTTTCAGGATTTCCATCTTTGCGTAACCGTCAAAAATGGCCGAAAAAATTGCTATTTTGGCAGACCTAGAGCAAAATTCAAGATGGCGTATCTTTTTAAGGCAACACCAAATTTTTTTGAAACTTTCAGCAAGACTTCCTTAGTAAGTCTAGTTTATAGCCTCAAAAAATCTCAGTTGAACTATCGTCTTTCAAATCAAAAGTTGAAAATTCTGGCTAAAACAATGTAATTTTAATTTTAATTTATATTTAAACACAAGTGGCCGAAGGGGGAGAGCAGAAAGGCACACAGAACATCTACATGGTATTTTCAGTTCTTGAAATAAACAGTGAAAACGGCACAGACAAAATATGTACAGGAACTAGAATAAAATAAAAATGAGTACACAGCTAAGCTTAAAAGGACAAATCACAAACATATAAAATAATACAGCATAAAAATACAAACTAATAACAAAAACATGAGTAAATACTGAAATATAAACTGACATTGACAAAAAGAGCATCACTAAAACCATATACGCTGATCATAAAAAATAAAAAAGGAAGCTTCCCAAAAGATGCTGGGGAGGGTGGTGGAGCAAAAATACAGCAGTCAGCACTAAGCAAATGAAGAACTGAAAAAGGTCCATGTGGAAGAACTGAGGCCTTAAATAGGCATGAGAGTGAGGCTGTCCCAAGAGTCCGGATATATATCAAAACAAACCATTTGCATCTAAACTCTGATATACAAACATATATCAGAACCTTAAACACAAGTGGCCGAAGGGGGAGAGCAGAAAGGCACACAGAACATCTACATGGTATTTTCAGTTCTTGAAATAAACAGTGAAAACGGCACAGACAAAATATGTACAGGAACTAGAATAAAATAAAAATGTCCAAATCCAATGTGAAGGTAGGTGTTAGGTTAAAGTTGAAATATGTGAAGAAATAGAACGCTGGGCATGCAAACGCTGCGACAAGGGCATGTGTAAGTAAAGATACATCGCATCGGACTTCCAATCACCCATGATCGCAATAGAGTCAAGAGGGACACCAGCCTCTAATGCAAAGGTGGCCCCACCACGTCTGAATGAGTGTGACCCATATTGACGGTGTGAGAGCCCAGAACGAGACAGGTGAGCCTGAAGGATGCGCATGAAATCCTGGTAGACAAAAATCCTATTCGACCCAAGATGAGAATCTCTCCAACAAAAGGCTTGATCAGATGGGAGCGCCCCAGGGGTGAGGGAGAAGGCACGAGAAACAGCCGAAACAGGACAAAGGTGGGAAGAGGGTATGGCCACCAGCGGTATAGTAACAGTACGCTGACCGAACTGGATGGTCTTACTCCATCTCACCTTGATGTGAACCCCTGAACCCACAAAGGTGAAGTCAGACCTGGTGAGAAAGGTGACTGGGGAAAATTCCCTCTGGGAAACCGGCAAAAGGTGACTCTTCCGGAAAAGCCCAAAGAAGGAAACCAGACACAAAGCCCAAAAAGAAGCCTGCTTGCTATCCAGAAGGTTGAGCTGGGAGTGAATGAAGGAAAGGATATCCACTGTGATGGGGAGCTTGGGAACAGGAGGGATACCCTTGGAACGCTTGATACCCTTGAGTACAGAGGAAAGGAACCAGTTGTCAAGAAGAGGGTTCGGGAAACCCATCTCACGGTGCAGCAGACCAACAAAATTCAAATAAACACAAACAGACTGCGGCAACAGGAACCTAGCAAGGTAGGCAGCATACATACAGATGTGAATGCAGTCAGCCGGAGCTGGTTGAATGTCAAACATATGACAAAACTGAAGATAGACCTTACGGTGCGTACGGTAGGCCTTGCGGGTATTGACAGCATAGGTGGCTTCACGATAGAACTGCACATCTGCCAGCAGTGAAGACGCAAAGTCTAAAAGGCAGAGTGAAGGCATGAGCCAGACCCATACAAACCAAGAAGAAACAAGAAACAGTTCTCAGACATGTGCCAGACAATGTCATCAGATAAAGCAAACTGATAAAAGTGGTCACAAAGATACTGGAGAAAAGCCGCAAGATGTTTGTGTTCATGCAATCGAGAGACATGATCAGCAACAACATTTTAGGACCCCCGGGACATGGAAAACTTTGAGGCGAAAGTTATATGTGGCAGAACACCAGAACAGACGCCTGAGGTAAGTCATCATGAGCGGGTTTCGAGATGATCCTTTGTTTAGCATACCCACTGCAGCCGTGTTGTCACAGTAAATATGGACTACCTTATTACACAAGGAAGGAGCCCATCGTTCTAAGGCAAACACAATGCAAAGAGCCTCCTTGTAATTGATGTGCAAACCTGCTAAAGCAGGGGCATCAATTAACAAGTTGGAATAAAACCAGTCGTTCTCAAACACTGCTCCAATACCTGTCTTGCAGGCATCTGTGTGGATGTTAGTCACAGGCCGCATGTCATGGAATGAGCACTGACCGTTAAAAACGTCCAGAAAATCCAGCCACCAAGATATGTCCTTAAAAAATTCCTCACTGAGCAGACACTTAGATGACTGCTTTTGCAAGGAACCCATAAGGTCCAAGATCCGACGCAAGAAGGTCCTGCCGCCATAAATGACTTTGCAGGCCCAACTGAGACGGCCAGCCAGCTGTTGTAACTGTCTTTTAGATGCACGAGCTCGGGACTGAAAAGACATCAGGACGTCTCGCAGGTCACCTAGCTTTCTGGCAGGAAGTGCGAGAGTCAATATTGTAGTATCAATCTCAACACCAAGAAACACAAGTTTCTGACAAGGCGAAACAAGCTTAGAAGGACTGATAGTGAAACCTAGGGATATCAGGAGTGAGTGAAGGGTATCAAAAGCAGCTTGGCATTCCTGCCGAGTCCGACCAATGACCAGGAAATCATCAAGATATACAATGATCAAAGGAAAGCCTCTTCTCTGCATCATGCGCCGAACACTCTGGGTCAAACGATGAAATATGCCAGGTGCGCTGCGTGCTCCAAAAGGGAGACGTGTGTCTTTTAGATACGTGTAGTGCTCATCCCCACTAAATTTCCACTTCAAACCAAGAGCAGCATGGTTAGCAGGGTGGACAGGGACAGATCTGTACGCGTGTCTCAAATCTATCTTGGCGATAAAGAAATTTTCCCCTATCAACCGACAGGCGTCATCTAGGGTCTGAAAAGATTGTTTCTCAATATCAATATAAGAATTGACACCCAAACCGTGGGGCATCGAACAGTCGTGGATCAAACGGAGATCCTCTGAATCAGGCTTTGGAACTGCTCCAAGTGCACTGACAATAACAGGTTTTTCATTCGCTAAAATATAATTTCCAGCCGAGAGTTCCTCCAAAATAGTAGCTTCAACTTTTTCTTTGGAACCCGGGCCAACTGCTGAATTGTAGTTGTCCATCTCCGCAGGGCTGATTGTCGCATCTGCTGGGAGCAATTGAAACCCATTGACCACCCCGTCAAATAGAAATTGACGGTCTGGATCATTCAGGAGTTCTTTGTCCCAAACTGCAGAGTCAAGCGGAGATGGAGCAGGTTTATCGGAAAGGAGTCATTGAGAGCCACCCTCGCCCACAGGATGAAGGAAACCTTGGTGAGATTTTCCGCAAACCTTTGAACCAACCTTTCGGTTACAAGCATGAGCAAACTTGCAAGGAGACTTCTGACATCCTTTCCGGGAATTGAACATGCGACAAATCTCCAAACCGGAGGAGAGATGAGACATGATGGCTGGACCCTTATTGTTACCCGCAAGGCCAGACAAAAAAGACGAATCACTCTTGGGTGTGGAAGTATCATTGCCCAGCCCAAGTCCACGAGGTAGCTTTGCAGCCCAGCGAGGCATAAGAACAACCTCATGTAGGTGACTATGGTCAGTACTCCATGAGAATCCATAGGTGTGCTGCAGAATCCGAAATTCATCATCATACTGCAGCACGGATTGCCACGTGTACTTAGTCGCCAATTCTAGAACCTTGATCGCATACGAGAGGTATTCCTGTACATGAAGAAGGGTGGAAAGCTTCCCAGAAAAAAGTAGCTCATAAAAAATTCTAAGATTCGCAATATTATACTGCTCTATTGTAACGGAAGAAAGTTTAGGTTTGGAGTCCTGTAAAATTAAAGCCAACTTGCAGTTATTGTCGTAGGACAAAACTTTTTCATCCTCAGCAGGGCGAATTCTGGAAACAAAGTCTACAATACGTAATGCTTTACCTCTAGTGATGTCATTTGCACGTGTTGGGCGCAGGAAAAGTTCATTTTGAGTAAATTGGCGATTGACAAACGAAGGATCTTGACCATTCAAACCAGCATTCAACAAGGGAACAGTAGCACCAGTAGCAGCAAAACCAAACGAAGTACCAGCAGAAGTTTGTTGATGTGAAAGAAGCGGGCGATGAAGTAACGTAGACATGTTATCAGACGAATTAAAGATGGCGGATCCCGTAGAACGGGTTTCCCCTGAGCGTGAAATATTGTTTTGGTTCGCAGGCGGTGTGGCGGGACGAGATGGGCGATTTCTTGCAGCCTTGAGACGTTCAAGCTTTTCAGTTTGACGTTGGATTTCATCTTTAAGGGTGTTTTCTTCCCTTAAATAGTTTTCCTGTTCAAGTCTAATCGATTCCAAAAGTTCAGACTCTTGATTTTTCAAAAGTTGTAAGTGTTGGCGGTATTGGTTCAGCTGTTCATCCGACATGGCCCCAGCGTTGGGGTTTTTCCCAGAGTCTATTGGACTAGCAACACGACTAGACCGTGTTCTGTTCGGAGAATGAGTGGAGGAGCTTGGTGAAACAGGGCCTTGACAATTCCTACCTGGTGGGCCAAAGGTATGAATATCATGATTTCTTTGGCATCCAGGGCATTTCTTTTTCCTGGTGGCATTGGTGGTGTCATCCTCAGCAGCTGGGGTAGGAGTTAGAGGAGGGGTGGTCAGGAACATCAGGATAGTAAAAAACAGTCTTTGAGATAGCATGATTTGATTAGAAGTACAGCACAGCACAGGATATAAAACAGCAAAAATACAGCAGTCAGCACTAAGCAAATGAAGAACTGAAAAAGGTCCATGTGGAAGAACTGAGGCCTTAAATAGGCATGAGAGTGAGGCTGTCCCAAGAGTCCGGATATATATCAAAACAAACCATTTGCATCTAAACTCTGATATACAAACATATATCAGAACCTTATATACATTTTTGCATAAAATCAAACATTTAAATAATTTATTTTCAAACTTTCACAAACGCAATATTTAAATATTTATATCAATTTTTACCCAATTAATTTAATTTATATAATTATTCGAATAATTATTATTTATTAATAATAATTATTCTCAGAATCTTTGTGCCTTAGTCTCAGCCTAATTCTAGTCTTCTTGAGCACCCCCCCCCCCCCCCCCCCCCCCCCCCCCCCCCCCCCCCCCCCACCCCCCCCCCCCCCCCCGTTTGATAATAACTTCTAGCTATTTCAACTTAGCCTGCTAGAGTCTCTAATTTTTATGCATCAGTATTTACACTAGTTTAGCATTTTATCCCTATTACATTTATGTAACTTATTAAATAAAATTTATTTTTAGCAATTGTTTGAATCGAGGACTCCCCCATTTCAAATTTTAGCCACTATTTTACAACCAGCTTTTCTTTATCTTTGCATATATTATAACTCTTTTGTTTTTGTTTGGCGTCTTGTTGTGCACCTTCCTAGTTTTGCTGGTTGTTCTGCCACTACTTATACTCTAATTCAGCCTACTCTAGCCATTTCTCTAATTTAGCCTTCTCAAGCTATTTCTTTGTGTCCTCTGTTAGTGCAAAAAATTTACATAGGTTATTTACTTTTTATATTTATACAATCTTATAATTTGTATGTATGGATAATGGGTCTTAGGACCTTTTGATACTTAAAATATAGATAGATAGATATACCTTTATGATTATAAAGGTACAGTCTGTTTATTGCAACAACTCATTTTAATAAATTCAAAATCCCATGAGTGTGCTGTTAGTGCTTTTCACTTTATATAAAATTGTTTTTTCACTTTTTGCTGTGAATTGTTTGTTCGCGTAAATTTAATTTTGTGAAAGAGCAATGCAAAACGATTTCGCAAAAATGCCGAAAATTCGCGAAAACGCATAAATTATATTTTGTCCGAATTTCGTAAAAACAGGTGGAATTTTTCAATTTTGTTTCAAGGGGACTAAATAAAATTAGTTTTAACAATTTTTAGTGGGAAAGCAATATTTTTTTCGGTGAGAGAAAAAAATGACGAAAGATTTTTTTATGCAAACAACATTTTTACAATATTTTCGCCAAAACGTAAAAAGGTCCATCAAGTATATGGCACCGATTACCATTAGAACCCGGATAGAAACCGAATGGCAATTTATCTTTACCCCTAGCTAGCGACTCCAGAAGTCATGCAACTTTCGTTGACGTCAAACCAAATGTTTCATTTTTCCGTGAACTTTGAACCCTTGAAACTTTTTTTCTATGTATGCTAAAGCGTTACGGTTTTTACTAAATGAAAGCCCGTGATCTTAGCTTTCCAGCGGTATATAACACTGTGGACACAGGCTAGACGGCAAATTGATAAAATGCCGAATGTTTTGCAACATTTTGAAAATTGTTTGCCAACGGGAGAAAAAAAATTTGCAACTATCGAAGAACAAATATGTCTGGAAACGGAGGAAAATGTGTTTGGAGGCTGAAACTTTGTATATGTTTATCAGAAAAAGGGTGAGGAATTCAAAAATCACAATCGCTAATTCTAGTTCTTTCATTTTCATGTAGTTTTTTTTAACTTTTTTGCTTCTTTAGCATGGGAATGTCCCAAAAAAAAGTTTTTATTTCTGTTGAAATGGATTTTCTTTTCATTTGGGGTTTCTCCTTTCAGGAAAACTTATTCTTTACTCTAAGTTTTTGTTCCTCCCTTTCCAGAGGCCCCTTGAAAATGGGTCCTACCACCTTTTTTGACTCATTTCAACCTTTTCCAAGCTATTTTCTTCAAAAACAAAAATAAAACAATGCAATGTCTTCTTTTTTCAAAAAAAGATATATCTTTCGTTAATTTTGATAAATATACTAAATATTTTACAAATATTTTTATTTATACAATAATATTTTAACACCATCAAAGAATTCTGTCTCCAAATTTGAGGTCTCTCTAGCTACACTAGAAAAAGAGATATGCAAAATTTAAGAAGCATGACTGGAAAATTTCTTTTTTTTCTTTTTTGACACATTTTTCGAATTTTTCCAAGCTATTTTTCTAACCTTTTTTTTTGACATTTTTAGTCAATTTTTGACACTAAAATTTGAATATCTTTACAACCACTAATCCTCTGGAGGCCTATGACCCCTCATTTTCTTTCTTTTTCAAAGCTCTACAAGATAGGATAGATTTTGAAAAAAAAATTAAAACTTGAAAATCTTCTGGAGTTGCTACCTTAGCACTCGTTTCCACTCGTTTTCATGTGTTTCCAGTTGTTTTTCATTCGTTTCCACCCGTTTGCATTCGTTTCCACTAGTTTCCCACCCGTTTCGGTGTTTAGTATCTACGCTATAGTGTATGTGGAGTAATTAGTTATCCAAAAGACTGTCGCGTTGGCCACGCCAAAACATAGGACCCTGCCGACGCACCGGACTTAACAAACACCGGACACACGAAAGTCCGGTGTAAAATGAGAAATTTTTTTACCACCGGACAATTTCTACACCGGACTTAAGGAAGTCGGATGTCCGGTGTCGGAGAAGGATACTTTTTCCCACTGGGCAATCAAAACATCGGACATGACCAGTCCGGCAGTTACATCAATATGCCTTCTTACCTGTCTTTAAAAATATAAATAAAAGTAATCACGGAAAAGGACGCGAAAAAAAAAGACATAAGTGTGAGAACAGAGTAATCAAACTCGTTAGAAAAAGTACCATTAGAAGTCATAAAAAATCAACCTGAATAAATGCAATCGAAATTCCAGAGAACTTCATAATTCCCCAAACAACATTATATTACCTACTATGTCAAACTCCCATCACATAAATTTTACAATTACGTCAGAGTAGACTACGCTCGCCACCGAAGAGGTTTATTTGGAAAGGGTAATTACATTTTATTGTTCGCTTCTTTTTTAAAGGTTTGCCGGGTTGGAAAAGTATGAATTTCTTTGTACATATTTTACCTACCCCAAATATTTAGTAGGCTGAGTTTTAAACGAATCGTCAAGTTGAAACGAACGATAAATGTATCAAGGTATTTTTTATTTACCCCCTGGTGTGGTGACTTAACAAAAGAGTGTAACTCGATGTTACAATCCAATAATTGAAAGTTTGTCTCGGCCTTTTTATAATGAGCGAGACATAGGTTCTCTGATTACGCAATTTTCATATTGACATTTTCGAGGCATTTTGATGTAACTGTCCGGTTCGTCCAGTGTTTCTTAATTTTTTGTTTCATAAATGTCCGGCGTCCAAAATTCCCTGTATGCAACACCGGACTGACACCGGACTTATTGTGTCAGGTGTAGCGAAAGGATACTTTTTGCCACCGGACAAATACACCGGACAGTCTGGTGCGTCGGCAGGGTCCTCAAAACATCTACTGCAACTGGGGGCGAGAAAGGGACTATACTATAGACCTTTTTTCAAAGAGGCCACCCTGTTGAATAATTAAGTAGTCCAGCAGAAAAACAATGATAAAACCATGCATAATTATTACAATATGCATGATACAGTAATTATGCATGGGTCTATCATTGTTTTTATGGCTGGACTACATAATTATTCAAGCAATTAACAGGACGTTCTCTTTGAAAAAAGGTCTATGGAAGTGGAACGACTCCTTGCTTACCTTTTTATCCTTGCTTGTCCCAGCTTGAGTGATGTTGATTTATACCTAAGCAGTGTGCAGGTAGCTATGATAAAGAGGTATATAGATGATTTCTTTGTCAGCAGGTCAGTCTTAAAAAACTTCGGAAAAACCAAACCAAAAACTGCCAAAAAACGTTTAGTGTATTTTTGTGAAGCACGAAAAACGATTGTTATGTTATTACATTGTCTCGTTGAGGTCCGCATTAGGAAAATAGCCAATCAAACTGTAGTTATGTATTCAATCCTGTAAACACATAATAAGTCCGGCTAAAATCTGACTTTTTGCCGTGTTTAGAGGCTAGAAAACATTTTCAGATATTGAATATAAAGAATTGCACAATTTTATTCAAACTTGTCCATTTTATGCGGAAGGTGATAAAAATTGACCGTCAGTCGAACATGGTTTTTTTTCTTATCTACGATTTTGTGTTTCCGGGGGTTTTGTTGTTTAGAATTGATTAACTAACAGTTAGGTAGGGTTAGGGTTGCTAGTAACGGCTTGTCACTGTGCCGGGTGCATACTCGGCGCCTTGGGCCCCGCAGGGTTGCTAGTAACGGCTCGAATATCAGTCAGGTTAAAAAAGGGGTACTTTTACCCATATTATAATTACATTACCCCCCGTCTTTTTTCTCATTCTATAATTATTTCCAAATTTTGTGTTTGTTGTGCGAGTGTGGCTCAACGGATAGCGCGGGGGGCTGATCATAGACTCGGGAGTTGGGGGTTCGAATCCCGGCCGGGCGATAGGGGGGAGAAAGTTAAAAAGCAGAGATACGCAGAGAGACAAGGTCGGAGAATGGAGAAAAAACAAGTCGCAGAAAGCTCAGAAAATAGAAAAAGGAGATAGAGAGAGAGGAAGGAGAAAAAACACAGAGGGAGGGAGTTCGGGGACGGTCAAGGTCGAGCACCTCCAGTTTAGAGGGCGCGCCAAAGCGGAAATAAAGAAGAGCTGGTGGAAAACAATACGATCGGCGGGGGAAAACATACGAGCTTTGTTGTAAACAATACTACTCTTCGTTGAAAAACAGCGCGAGCTTTGTTGTAAACATACTATCTTCGTTAAAAACATACGAGCTTTTTTAAAACAGACTATTTTTTGCTAAAAAATACTATTTTCGGTTAAAACATAGTATCTTTAAAAAATAATACTATTTTTACTATCTTTCATACTATCGTTTTAAAAACAATACTATCTTTGTTGTAAACCTACTATCTTCGTTTTAAAAATACTATCTTTTAAAAAATACTATCTTTTTCGAATATAGGTTGCCTCGATTATTCAAATTTGTGTAATTTTCATTTGAGGGGCGTGTAATGGGCGTTGGTTTTTCGTGTTTATTTTATATGGCCTCATCCGCCCACATGCAGGACCAACATAACAAGATGGCTTCCGGCTCCCTACAAGATCTGACCTGACTGACAGTAAAATGGCTACTCGTGGCAGACCATTGAAAGATATCAACGAAGACCAAGTCCTTGCACTAAAAACAATAGGGTTCAAATGGAAGGAAATTGCTGATCTTATTGGAGTCTCGGATAGGACACTTAGAACGCGAAGAAAGGAATTTACTCAAGAAATTTTAACATATGATGTAATTAACGACTATGAACTTGACAACATCATTCAGGACATCTTAGAGAACTCTCCGAACTCTGGAGAACGGATGATCACAGGTGCTTTATTATCAATCAATGTTTAGAAAAAGGGGTTACGCGCGCTCCAGAACGCTTAAGTACGTTCCTCTACTCTGTTTGCATAGCAAAGACATGTGAGAGTGGCAAAAACAAGCCGTAAATGTCACGAATTTAAGTTGCGAAGCGACCCAGTACCTCCTCAATTTGCAAGTTGCAAACAAAAAAATTGAATGACAAACAAACGCCGTATATTAAAGTAAGATGAAAACACTAGACACTCTCAGAGGATCTTGAATTTAAAGAGTTGTCGCAATAAACAGACTGTACCCTTATAATCATAAAGGTTGGTGAGTCCAGTCAAAACACAGATTTGATCTGTAGCTTCATGCTTCACCTTACACCTTTACTTTACAAAATGGAGAAAGTTTTACAATAAACCAAGGAAAATATCAAAATTTCTGAGAGATGAATTTTTTGGAATACTATCATGTGTAAAAATGCTGAAAAAAGGAAGAAAGTTTAGTACAGACCTTTGCTATCCGCAATGTCATGTCTGAATGAATAAAAAACTCAAGCAGACTTATGATAATATTTAAAATCCACTTTAACTAATTATGCATTTGTGAATTAATGTTTTAATGTTGAGTTTTTAATTATTTAATATGAAATCGTAAATAGCAAAAGGTCTATTTCCAAAATATAATTCTTTTAAATAAGGGACCACAAATACAGGAAGGCCTTCTGAAGAATATGGGTCATACCTGGTCAGCAAGTCAGTATATAATAAAACTAAATCTCTGAAAATCTAGGATCAGAAGGTCAAGATCTAAAAATTTGTCACATTTTAAAGCACCTGACTTTTTCCTCTTTATTGATGAATGATATTTGTGTCATTTTCATTGTGATATTTTGAATTCATTTAAGTTTTGAGATGAATTTACAAATACATTTTAAAATTTTCAACTTCTTCAGTTGCAAAAATTCAATACTATTACTTTTCTATTTTGAAAAAAATAGGGTCAGTCAGGCCTGCAGAACAATTAATTTGGTCTCACCTAATGCCAAAAAGAAAAAAACTTTCAAACCAGGGAAACGATTTCATTCTTCCAAAGAAATGCAAAAAAGGAAAATTCATGACAAAAGTATTACAGTAAACCACATTTTAGATGCATGCGAAGGAAAGGTCATCATAGGCGTCAATCACATATAAGTTGTGTTCGCGTCATTTCCAGCCCCAAAAAGTGAGTTGGTCGGCACTAAAATCGTCGCGGCAAAGTGCGCTCTGAACCTAGGCAGTCGGTCAGCACTAGAATCATCGGAAAAAATGCGCCTGAACTAGGTTGTTCGCGCGCGGCAAGAATTTCAAGCGCACTAGCTGCATTATGATCTTTGTTACATATCACGGTTGCAAAAAAAACAGCGATAGCGCTTTTTAACGCAAACAATCTTTGAAAAATTACGGACGGAAAGCTTATTTGAACTAACACTGGATGATCCAATCGGCGACTAACGATGAATGTATAAAATGCTTTGAAAAATATTGGTAAAAAATCCGATAGATTTCCCACTTTCCGATTGAAAAGTGTCGGATTTTTAAGATAGAAAGTGAGTCGGTTGGACGACGCGAACACAACTTATTTGTGATCTACGCCTAAGTCATATAATTCACGACAAAAGTTTTCTAAGTTTTAAACGCCCGATGAAAGAAAATCACCAAATTCATGACAAAAGTTTCCCCATTTTAAACGATGCGAAGGAAAGTTCATAGTTCACGACAAAAGTTTTCCCCATTTAAAACGCATGCAAAATAAAAGTTAATAGTTACGACAAAAGTTTTCCCCATTTTAAACGCATGCAAAGGAAAAGTTCATAGTTCACGACAAAAGTGTTCCCCATTTTAAACGCATGCAAAGGAGATGTTAATAGTTCACGACAAAAGTTTTCCCCATTTTAAACTCGTGCAAAATAAAAGTTAATAGTTACGACAAAAGTTTTCCCCATTTTAAACGCATGCAAAGGAAAAGTTCATAGTTCACGACAAAAGTGTTCCCCATTTTAAACGCATGCAAAGGAGAAGTTCATAGTTCACGACAAAAGTTTTCCCCATTTTAAACTCATGCAAAATAAAAGTTAATAGTTACGACAAAAGTTTTTCCCCATTTTAAACGCATGAAAGGAAAAGTTCATAGTTCACGACAAAAGTGTTCCCCATTTTAAACGCATGCAAAGGAAAAGTTCATAGTTCACGACAAAAGTTTTCCCCATTTGAAACTCATGCGAAGGAAAAGTTAATAGTCCACCACAAAAGTTTTCCCCATTTTAAATTTTAATTCAAGTTCAAGTTTCAAGTTCATTTTCGTTTTACGAGCTTGTTAAAAATGTATTCACGAAAACCATCAAGAGAAAAGAGGGCTTGGAGAACTGAATTAATAAAGAAACAAATATTTTGTCCCATGTTTTTCAGGGGCAATGGTGAATTTCTCTGTTGTTCACGAGAATTCATATTTGAGATGGTGGATATTGAAAAACTTCGATTAATTTTTTGTTAGCTAATAAATTCAAATACAACGTATGCGTTTTATAACTGAGAGTGATGATACAGCTACAGGTAAATATTCAAAATAAATTTTGTATAAATCCCTTTTTTCCTTTTATTTGTTAGTTGTACAGTATACTGGTCTTTTGGGTGTTGCTAGCGCTAGCCTAGGTAAGTTAAGGCCAACAACCCTCAAGTTGGAAAATCAAGGGGCAATGTTGTAGATGAATATCTATACAAAATTTTATACTTCCCTTTGTACTGTTTGTTTGGTGCTGTCTACTGTTGATGAGGTATGAAGAAATTTGACTTGAATACAAGCTTCTTTGCATTGATACTCAAAATTCTATATTCAATTATAACATAGAAAATGGTCCTTGTGGAAATAGCTCGGAGGAGAAAATTCCACAAATTTCAACAGAAAAATTGCTTCGGTCATTGGTCAACCAGTCATCTTTACGTAACTAATGGTAACGGATGAGCATTTTTGAGCAATCTCATCATTTAAAATATAAAGCACTGAGGATCCTTCACTTGCGATCGGAGTGATCTGAGGATTTAAAAATTGATACGAAAATTGATGTCATGTAGTCATACACGAACCTTGAATTTTGAAAGTGGTTGAGCGATATACAGGAACTTAGTCGACCGCGCGCACATTATACCAAAGGAGACGCGCTGCGCGCGTAAATATTTCCTTCTGGAAAGGAAATATTTAATAAATGTATTTTAACTATCTTTTTTTGTGAAATTTGTGTCTTGATAAACTAAGCTCCATGACATTTTTATCATTGATCATTAAATCACACCTTGGAACAATAGAGTTCCTTGGTTCAATTGTTGCAAGAATGTTTTTCTTTGTTCATATTCTCATTATGTGCATCATTATCATTACATCATTGTCAGTAACGAGTAAGTTATATACATTGCATTGTCAGCTTTAGAGGTCATCAAACTTTGTTGAATTTCGGAATTTGAAATCCTAGCTCCTGAATGTGAGAGAAAAGAAATATTCAATATTTCATACTGTAATTGGAAATAATCTCTTTAAATGAATCAATGTCAGATGTGTGGTTATTCGCTGAAATCTCCGGAGTAAAAATGACCAAGGGTGAGATTCTGCTTGACGGTTAGGGTTATGTTTGCCATGCATATATACTGAGCCATTAAAGAAGTTTACAGGAACGTACAAAAAGGACCACAGGGAGCATACAAAAAGGACCATGGGGAGCCTACAAAACAAAAGGTACAAGGGGCGCATACGTAAAGTACGTGGGGAACAAAAAATACTGTAAGGTACACGGGAACGTACAATTAAGTACACAGGGAACGTACAATAAAGTACCCGGGGAACGTAAAATAAATAAAGTACCCGGGGAACGTACAATAGATAAAGTACCCGGGAGCGTACAATAAATAAAGTACCCGGGAACTTACAATAAGGTACACAGGGAACGTACAATAAGGTACAAGGGGAACATAAAATAAGGTACACAGGGGACTAGAAAAAGGTACCCGGGAGCGTACAACAAGGTACACGGGGAACGTACAATAAGGTACCCCCGGGGAACGTACAAAAAGATACACAGGGAACGTATGAAAAGGTACACAGGGAACGTACAAAAAGGTACACGGGAAACGTACAAAAAGGTACATGGGGAACGTACAAAAACTTACACGGGGAACGTACAAAAAGGTACACAGGGAACGTATGAAAAGATACACGGGGAACGTACAAAAAGGTACACGGGGAACATAAAATAAGGTACACGGGGAACTATACAAAAAAAAGGTACACAGGGAACGTATGAAAAGGTACACAGGGAACGTATGAAAAGGTACACAGGGAACGTATGAAAAGATACACAGGGAACGTATGAAAAGGTACACAGAGATAGTTAGCAGAAGGTACAACAATTCAAATTATATCTACTCTCATGTCAAAGAGGTGTTGTAAACTCAAAAAGACTCAACTGAACAAGAGGAAAAGGGAATACAAAAACTTTAGCTGTTTTTTTAACCATCAGGCATCAAGGCTAAAAATGGGGCACAAAGAACAGTCAAGCTTTTTTAAGTTTTAAATCTAGACAATATACAAGAAATCATAAAGAAATTTATGCTTACCTTCTTCTTTTCTATTCATTAAAATAGGAATGGATTTCTATGTGTTTCAGCTTCTTTCTCTACCCTTCCCTTCTTCTTCTCCTGCTACTTTATCCGGAATCTCAAAAAAACAGTGCAAAATCGAAAGTGATTTCGGGACGGGGGTCATGTTGGAAATTTGAAAACCACAATATTGAATTTTGGCATGGTCTCTAATACACTGGATACAAAGTGTTTATAGTTTTTGGAAAGTTAAGTTCTTTCTCTATAATACTTGGGGTGTGCTATATTTAAAAATTGAGTTTATAAAAAGTTATGATTAAAAAAGATTTTCAAAGCTCTGTAGAATTTTACTGGGGAAAACAATAAATCCAGCACACACGAGAGAAACTCAGGTAGTCATCTGAGCTTTACACACAATCATTTGTTTTATGAAAGGCTAGTAAAAACCCCTGCCATATTTTGATAGAAGAATGTATACTATTTTTTGAAAAAATCCAAAACCCCGTCTTTTATAAAAAAACGCTTCCCCGCTAAATTTTCGCGACAACTTTTAGTCACGTGACTGAAGTGCATATTTTTAAGAAGGGCGGTTGCGTAATACTGTACATGGGCGTAGAATGGCGGTAAAAAACCGCGCACTGGAAAAGGAGGAGGAGGAGGAGAAAGCGCATCGTTTTAAGAAAAATTTCCCTTGAGCAGGAAATTTTTAACAAAGTTAAAAAGGGCGCCCTATCAGTAAAAGTCATCGTGACATGTTATGATAGAAAGTATGATTGATTAACTTGGTGGAATTATCAAAACAAATTCATAGTGGGCACCCCCCCCCAGGATTCGGGGGGGGGGGGTTGGTTGATGATTTTCAAATTTTTTGAATCAGGTGGGGGTAACCCTATACAGATGGGGGTGGAAATTTTCAGGTGGGGGTTGTGTAGTTTTGAGTGTATCTTTCAGTTGAACAAAAAAAAAAGTTTATTTCTTATCCTCCAATCTCCTCCTTTCCAGTTCAAAGTCATCAGGGGACTTGACTAGAATTTTGAGCGTTCCTAAAAGGAACAAAATCTCCAAATTGGAGGGCGAAATTCTATACAAATTTAATATAACACTGGTGAGGGTGTTTCAATCAAATCTATTAATGAAAACTTTTAAAATTTGAGAAACAGATGAAATTGGATTTTTCAGGTGGGGGTTGGAAGATTTTTTAAAATCAGGTGGGGGTTGCCCAAGAAGGTGGGGGTTGAGTAGTCTTCAATTTGCAGGTGGAGGTAAGCCTATGCAGGTGGGGGTGACTTTTTTTAGGTGGGGGTTGGAGGGGTGATGCCCACTATGAAATTTGTTGTCAACGAGATTTAACAGTAAGTGAAAATACAGGCCAGATATCAACAAGTCCCATGTTGCGAACTCGTCCTAAGTTGGAGCAGTTGATGGTACTAGACAGTCCGGTGTAGTCCGGTGTGTACTTTTGAAAATTTAATGAAGAAAACACCAGACAAAAAATAACGCCGGAATGTCCGGTGTATCGGCAGGGTCGTCTGAAGCCAAACACGTCCAAGTCCAAAAAAACACGATTGCATCCAGTCTTTATCAAATTTAGACAGTAGCTGTATGTACTTTTGTATACCTTATCAAATTCCAATAACATTATAACACCATCAATCCCCCCTCTAGAGGCAAACAAGAAAAATATGTTTTTATTTCAAAAACTACTGTACAGTGTATGGCCCCCAAAACGGAGACGGCCCCCAAAACGGAGGTTTTCATTAAAATGAAGATTCTGACTTGTAGATTTATCAGAATTAAACGATTTTTGTTTATTTTGAAAGAATTATGGTTATACTTTAAAAATGAGCATGTTTTTGCTGGTTTGAGACGATTTCAAAATAACATATTTAAGTCTAAAGGAAGTATTTCAACACCAAAATTAGATAAAAATTGCATATAACTCACTCTAGCTCCTTGGATATTGAAAATAAGTTATGCAAACGGGGTATAGGAAACTTTCTACACCAAATGCCGTTCAGAAAATGCAAATACATCTGTGACTTTAGAGGATGGGTAAAAGATATAACATCTTAAAGGCCGATCAGTATTTTGGGGTCCTAGAACCAGCATTGACAAAACCGAAAATTCTAAATATGAGAAAAAGCAAAAAATCTTGGAATTCTATTCCTATCACCTTGAGTTAATAGTTTATAAAAAAAAATTAACATTATATATAAAAATTTTCGCTGAATCAGCAAAAACGGCAAATTCTGTCATTTTTTTGCAAAATATAGGAGAAAAATATCTTTAAAGCTTAATATTTTCAGTTTCAGTAAAGCTTTTTTTCTAAAATTTTCACAGCTTATTCCATACATGAATGGAACTATTTTCAAAAGAGATTTGTTTTTCAAAAACTTGATTAAGACGTTGTTAATCAAAATTGTCATTTTGAAAATTTCTAAATTTTCAGTTTGGACTTTGCAATATCGAAAATCTTGAAATATTTCATAAAAATCATATATTTTACATCCATCGGGTCGTAAATTTAAGGGAAAACACAAATATGTTCATAGTTTTCCCCCTATTACCACTGGGCTTAATAATTTGATTTAAGCTACACCTCCGTTTTGGGGGCCCCAAACCTGCATTTTGACAACCAGGAGTATACTGTAAAAATTTTATCAAATAAATTGATGCCCGAAACCCTCTAAATCATATTTCACAACTATGGTCAAAATTTTGTATTCATATCTTAAAGATATCTCGAGAAATCGCTAAAACTTCAAACCTCCGCTTTGGGGGCCATTAGAAAAAAGCTACCTATCTTTAAGCGATTGAAAAATATTGCTGAGATTGAAAATTTTGAAAAAGAAGTTCCAGGAAATAAAGTAGAGATGCTAAAAAATTTTGTAAAATCTCTTTTCCTCTAGATTTGAGAGAAATTTCAAATTTGATCGCCATTTTGGGGGCCACATACTGTAATAAAAAGCAAAAATAAAAAGTATCAGAAAATTCAACATAAACAAAAGCTTGAGCAAACGGATTTAAATCTTCATAAGATGTAGAAAAAGAATCCCCTTGATGAAAATCAAGTGTTTGATTTGCCAAGTTAGAAAAATAAATGACAGATATTGAAGCTTGCAACAGATTCACACTGGAAATACTTTGGAACAACACTTTATCGACTTATCGCTTGAGCTGCCATCTTGAAACACCACAGTGTGATCTGTAAAAACAACACACACTAAAAGTACCCACAAAGTTAAACCGATCGGAAGAAAGTTTAGAAATCAAAGTGAGATCGGGAGATCGGATTTTTTTTGGCGTCTTATGGAAGTGGAAAATTTTACCTATTTGAATGCTCAGCTTAGGCTGACCAATAAAAGTGAATGACAAAATGTTTTGCGTTTTAAATCACTTCAGGTCGGTCTCACTCCTGCAGATTCTTTAAATTATTTAATTTGTTCATTCATTCGCCCGTTCACCTGTGTTTTGGTGGATTGGAGAAAATGATTGTTTTTAATAAAGTCAGATCGGTGTCAAAATCAAAACGTTGGGTCGTAATACAATAAAATGTTAGGTCGTTATATCAAAGGATCAGGTCGTGATATCAAAGGGTCGGGTCGTGAATACTCTTAGTCGTTTAGCCTATTTTACAGAAAAAATAAGATATAGCTGACACTTCCTCCAGACCTTTTCTATGGGATATTAAGGCCTCAAGTAAAAATGCCCTAAAATTCCAATTGTGGAACATCCCTTTTTGGGCAATTTCTTTTTTCCCCAAGCGAAATTTTTTGAAAGTTTCAAACTTATTTTGAGACAATATCCTTTATACCATTCAAAAGCTCTCAAAAACTATATAAAAAACTTTTGTACGGGTATATAGCCGATTTCATTACCTAATTCAAGATAATTCACCAAGAGGATGACATTCATTGTCAATTTTAGACCAAAGTGTAGCGAAAAGTGGAACTTGCGAATGAAATATCTTGACTTAAGTTTAGACTTTGGAAAATGAAAAATTCGACCCTAACCGTCTGCACATACCCAGCACCCATTTGTAGAATTGTAGAAAACAGTACACTGCAAAAAATCATTTCTTAAAGAAAGTCACACATCTTATAGCAAGAAAGTTAAACTCCTAATAAGGAATTAAGTCTTAATACAAGAAAACGTCATTTCAATGTTTTTCATTTTCTTAGAATTTTCAAAAGTCGAAATACTGAATTCTTCGCTCAAGAAAAATAATCTTACTGTAAAGATTTTGTCAATATTTTTCTTATGTTAAGAAAATTACAATATTAATTTTCTTAAATTTTCTTAAAAAGGGCGAAAATCAATAGCAAGCGTATTTTTTAACAATAGGCTTTTACTCCTATTAACATATTTCTTTTATCTTTCGAATAAACATTCGAAAAATGTTTCTCTGGAAATTGACGAAAAGATAGTACCAAATGCTATGAGAAGATATAGGTTTGTTGAGTGTAAAATTTTAATTTTCAAAAAAGCACGCGGTGCGAGAAGACGTGTCTTCAAAAACTTAAAAGATAAGTATTTTTCTTTCATTGTTACTTTATCGTTTATTTATTGCTTTTTTGCCTGTAAAGCTATAACATACCACAGTTATAAGCTGATACATGTAAAGCAAATCTTTAAGCAAATTTTATTGAAGGAAATGGAAAGGAATAAGTAAGACAGCGTATTCAGGAAAATTCATGGATGTGGTCTACTCTCAAGTACTTTAAACGGTGCTGTTTGTAGTGCCAGCCATAACGATTTTCGCTTAGCTGTATGAAGGTAAAAATGGGAAAGAATGAGTCAGCGTATTCAGGAAAATTCATGGATGTGGTCTACTCTCAAGTACTTGAACCAATGCTGTTTGTAGTACCAGCCATAACGATTTTCGCTTAGCTGTATGAAGGTAAAAATGGGAAAGAATGAGACAGCGTATTCAGGAAAATTCATGGATGTGGTCTACTCTCAAGTACTTTAAACGGTGCTGTTTTTAGTACCAGCCCAGGCCAGTCTCACAAGAAAATCTACAAAATAGGTAGATGTATAAATTTTCTTAATTCTACGGACGTCTGTAGAATTACGGCACTCTTTAATATCGACATATAACGTAGAATTCAACTGAATTTGTAGATATTCTAGAACGATTTCACTTTGTGCGCGCTCGAGACTCGAGCTCCAAACCCCTGACCCAGGAACATTTGTAGTGACGAGTAAACAGTCTAACTGACGAGTTAGGCTAACTGTCTAGATCGCTACTTATCCGGTATTACGCCATCCACAGCCCCGACCGTTAAGTGAGTCCACCCCAGTGTATTCTTCGCCCTTACTTGTCAGCGCTAAATTACTCATTGTGGTGTATACAATATTTGACCAGCCATAACGATTTTCGCTTAGCTGTATGAAGGTAAAAATGGGAAAGAACGAGTCAGTGGTATTTAGTAAAATTCATGGATGTGGTCTACTTTCAAGTGCTTTAACCAGTGCTGTTTTTAGTACCAGCCATAAATATTTTATAAGCTCAGCTGTATGATAGAGAAATCCATGAAAATCTATTTATGTTGTGTATAAAATTCCAGGTCTTCCAGCTACTTTATCTGGTGCTCTAACAATTTATAAAAATATTTCTTATAGTAATATTTTCCTTTTTCTTATAAATAGTAGCGTATTCTATTACCGACAATTTATGTGAACTTTTTCTTGATTTAAGAAAATTAAAGAAGATATTTTCTCATCACAAGAAAATATTTATTTATAAAATTAAGTAAAAAATACTTGACATAAGAAAAATTTTCTTAATGGTATAAGAAAAATTATCTTAAAAGAATTTTAAGAAAATTTTTCTTACCTATCGGAATAGAAAATATTTCTCATCTTAAGTAAGTTTTTACTTAACTCGTTATTTTTTTTCTTCTTACAAGAAATGATTTTTTGCAGTGTAGGTTAAAGTTTTAAGATAGGGAAAACGGTAACAGTGAGAGAAAATTATTTCATTTTTATTTCAAACAAACGGAGGATTCTTTAAGAAACCTACGTGATAGATTATCGCACCATTTCCGTTTCACAATGGAGTCAAGTAAATTTCCAGTCGGTCCACATATGGTCATAAAATCTATAGGTGGTCATTTATTTTGGTGAAACCCACCTGCCAGGCTCCATATTTGAGTCATATATATTTTCTTTAAGAATGGAAAACTACGGAACTTTAACCAGTGAACTGTTATCAGATAAATAATATCTCAATTTGGCTACTTCATCATCTATTCAGATTCCCTTTGTTAAAAGTGATTATTGGTCGTAAAAACAGATTCTCAAAATCTGATGCGGCGATAGAAATCTCTTTATAAGGGTATGTTTGCACGGTATTTTTTTCTCAGTTACGAAATTTTTAGTTTTGGAAAACGATTGATATTTACAAATCTATTTTAGCTTACAATCTGGAATTTTAGGAGCTGAAATTTAGTGATTCCATCGATTTTAACTCCTAAAATTAAAAATCAATTTTAGTCTATACGGAAAGAATAACTAATCTAGGTGAAAACTTGACACCCGAATTTCTTTTCTTAGAAGTGCGTTTTCAAATAGTTTTCAACACTGGTGAATCTATAAAATGAGCTGATTTCAAATATGTAACTCTTATTTGCATTGAGGGGACCGAAGTGCCCGAAATTTCCAGTTGAAAATAATCAAATTATGTGCATAGTTTTTGAGAATTCAAAAGAATCCAATCAAGCATGAGAAAATATGCAATTAAAATACGATAAGAACAAAGAAATGACATTATCATTGCACACGTGCAATTGAATTCTCATTGCAACTAAGGGACCCCTTACAGACACGCTTCATTTTGAGGAAAAAAGCATGAATTCATTCTATCTGATAATTATTCTATGCTTTAACTAATGAAATATATAAGAACACAAGGCTTCGATGACCTAAATATTATAAACAAGCTGGAACATTTTAGGGCGTTTCCGGACTCTTAAAACGGCTAATTTCTTAAGAAAATAGAAAAAAATTCTCACAAAATGGTGCAAATAAGAACATGTTCAGAACATTTTTAGGCTTAAATATTAAACGTTAAAAACATCCGAAGGCTTCAAATTTTTTGGATGGTCTTATAAAATAAGTGTGTATCAAACAAAACCTAAACAAGTAATACTTTAATGGACCTACCTATTTATAAAACGAATAATTAGAATTTAATGGAAGTAATGTATAATTTTAAATTTCGATTTATATATAGTTCTACAGACCTGAAAAAAAATTTTTTCGACAAACGGTTTTCGACACCTTTTCGCCAGTACTAATGTGCATCTATGTGCAAAAAATCGCAAAAACTAATGATAAAATCTCGAGAAAATCTCAAAAAACCGCTTTTTTCGGGACATTTCCGGTTCTAGCGGCCGGAAAAATTTCTTTTTCGAAAATTGGGCTCTGTCACATTTTGGGCATTGCCATTTTACATCATTGTGCAAAAAATCATGAAAATCTGTCGAGTATAAGTTGAAAAAATGAAGGAAAACCGTTTTACGCCGGTTTTCGGCTGTTCCGGCGATTTTTAAGGAGTTCCGGATTCAAAGGATGGTTTTTTTGGAAATCAAACAATGCTAAGTTTTGGGCATCATCATAAAGAACATTTTCCTGTAAAGAAACAATTAAATAAGTTGAAAAAATGTGACGGAAATGTGAAAAAACGACGATTTCCGGCACATTTCCGGTTCTACAGACCGGAAAAATTTTTTTTTCGGCAAACGGTTTTCGACACCTTTTCGGCAGTACTAATGTGCATCTATGTGCAAAAAATCGCAAAAAACTAATGATAAAATCTCGAGAAAATCTCAAAAAACCGCTTTTTTCGGGACATTTCCGGTTCTACCGACCGGAAAAATTTTTTTTTCGAAAATCGGGCTCCATCACATTCGAGGGTTTATAGTAATGCACCTTTGTGCAAAAAATCAGAAAAATTGAATGAGCCAATCTCGAGAAAAGTTGGTAACTAACGAACGAACGAACGAACTAACTAACTAACGAACACGGGTTAATTTATAGGACCTCCACCCCACCGGGGTAGGTCCAACAATATTAACATTTATTGCAACTTTTTGATAGACAGCTATGGCACGAAAAACATATTCGCAGACTTCTAATTGAAGCTTGCTTAAAGTAAAAATTATCGTTGAAATTAAAATTACTTTTTTTATGCATTAAAAGAAAATCCTTATTTTGATACATAGGGAGAGCGATACAAAAAGAAAGTTAAACTTACGAGGCGGTCTGATAATCATCTCAATACGACCAATCAATTTCAACTTCAACGAGGGTACCTTCAATTTATTACTACTTGTTAAGAACGGGTCCAGTCCTCTTGAAAACAGATTTCCAGACTAAAAACCCTCTTTGCTGCACGTCAACCAAAACCAATTTCCAAGTAAAAGAAACACCAAAACTTTTTTTTATCAATTTTCCTTGATCTTTCACACGCACATTGCCAAAATAATCATAATGAATTTGACCAGACATCAACATAATCGTATTATTTTTCTCTTAATTTTCTATAAAAGAAAGGATCTATAAAATGACATGGAAGAGACAAAAACAATAGATCTAATTATGGAGGAAAATATCTAATTAAATATCATTAAATAGGACGCAAATGAATTATGAACTTTTTCATAAGAGCCAGTAATTTGTTTGACACCAGCTGCTTATTTGGTGTGTTTTTTAAGCGGAATCCCCATATCTTGTAATGGTAATATTGTACAGTAAAGCCATAAATATACATAATTATTTGGTAACTATTTCAAAATTTACAATTTTTACAAAATTTACATCGTTAGTTAAACAGTGAGATTCAATAAGGGTTATTTGAGGTCAATAACCTCTTACTATTATAATCTTGCTTAAGGGGCGGAACCATTTGAGTTCAAAATTTTGAAAGATTTTCGCAAGCAGATTTGATGTTTGATAGATTCGATTGTGCCTTTCATTTGTGTTCTTGAAACTCGTAGAAAATAAAACACGTAAATTTAGTATTGTAAGCACAAATTCTGCCTCGTAAAACAGACAATGTAGTTTCAAAATGAGGTTCTGAGCTAAATATCGACCCTACCAAATAAATAGAAGTGCATTTTTATAAAAAATAAAAGTTTCAAATATCAAGCATAAAAAAGTGTACAAATTTCACTCGTGTATTAAAAGGTACATAAAATTGTGATAAATTAAAGTGCATTAGAATTAGTTGAAAAAAATCTATGATTAAAATCCACCTATAGCAATCCAATTTTTAATATAATGAATATGTATAAATTTTCCAGAGAATAAAACGCTAATTTACGCCATGACTTAATGACCTCGTGAGCGGTGCGTGACTTTTAAAACTATTAGCGTGTGAATAAATTCGAAAACATTCATTAATTCATTGCCAAATGACCCAAATGATAACTACCACAAAATCTATATTACCCTACATGCATTTTCAAGTATTCAAAATTTCGAAGTTCAATATCATCACTAGGCCTGGGTCTTGGGGGAGGGGATACTGAGGCAAAAATGGTAATGGGCATCTGCAGGCGGTAAGGGTCACCTTTGATCCTCACGAATCTCTATAAAGGTTACAAAACAACAGAAAGTTAAAATACTCTTTCTAAGCAGCGGTATTTTCCCCTTTGTGGTAGATTTTGTCTCTCTAAAGTTAACTTACAATTTAGTCTCTCTATAGCAGTCGATTCTCCAACCAAAGGGGGTACTTTGACTTTGTGTATAGAATCATCCATTTCATCATAGAAAATCAATAGAAGGCAGCGTTATGCATTTTAGCGACTTGCTCGAGTATGCCAACGTGGCTTGCAAATAAGGGTATGTTTCCACTAACGCGTTGCCAACGAACTGCTTGGGCGTCGTCGCCAGCCTATTGAAAAGAATTGAATTTTATCTTCATTTTCAACAGCATAGGTTAAATATTTTGAATGCTATGGTAGGGTCTTTAATTTAGAGATTTAAAAATGTAGAAAAAAGAAAAGCCTTCAAAAAAGGCCTATTGAAATAGCAAAATCATAGAGTGACAATCGATAAGCATTTATTGACAATCCATCAGTTGAGGGGATAGAGTGAAGATGTTACTACTGTATAAGCAAGAAGATTCTTCAATACACGCTATTGGTGTTTGGATTCTGTTTATAACACTTAAATATTTCACTTACCTTTAATTGGAATTCACCAAAGACTTCACCAGTGTCATCATGGAAATTACAGGCTACGGTTTCCATCCATGCATTGTCTGTATTTCGAGGATCGTCCACATAACCCTTGTACACCTATATAACAAAGATAAGAACAAGGTAATAAGAGGTAATAGATAATAAATAATAACATCTTAGCGGGTCAATTAAACATTGTAACCCTAACAATATTCACTTTCACCTTAAAGTTTCGGCATGGAAATAGTAAATAAACAATAGTTCAGAAGTGAATTGGTGCACAACCACTAAGATGAAATGCAAGCTCACAACTTTCGGGGGTTTTGTATCACTGCAACTGATGTTTAGTGCTATCTTCGTCGATCGTTGAATATCGCTATCATTAACTTGGAAAGGATCATTCGAATTAAGACGACGGTAACTGTTAAAACTTGTATGGTTTCTGGAGGAATACGAGTAAAAAAGGTTACAGCCGCAGTACTTCTTGGAAAACGCCGTGTCCGTGTGATACAGGCTACATCGAGACGAAAAGAATGCTATGAATTTATACCTCGACACCGTTGCTAAACAAATGGTCGATTCTTGCTGACAATTGATCACGTTTCCTTTTCTCCATGTCTAATTTAGCGAGCGCTTCTTCCGTGAATTCTTTACGTAATGTTTCGGACACGTTCTCCCCAGGCTCCACCATACCCTGAAAACAAAATTATTTAAAGGATAAGATTGTTGTAGCTGATAGATTCCTATTTAACAAACCACACAGAACCACATATTAAAGTCCATTTGTTTTGAGTTTTGTCATCATGTTGAACCCACTCTTACTATGATAACGCTGTAAGAAAAAACTAGTGCACATTTAAAGCAAATGGATTATTTATTTTGAAAAAAAGAACCATAAATCGTATGTTAATACATTATATATCCATGGGAATATCATAAAAAGAACAGTCAAAAATGAAAGGCTGGAGGGTCAACCAATACGCTAAATGGCAATTTTCAGAGAACCATACAGTCAATGTTTCTATTTTCAAATCTGTATATTTAGGATTTGAACAATCTCCCGAGTTTTTTCACGAATAATTCCACTTACACCAGGGATGGCCCATTGTTGATTATCTCTTCGTTGAATAGCAATGAATTCCAAGACGCGTTTCCCATTATCAATCTCTATCCCGGCGCTCGTACGTCGCCACCTGTCAATCATATCAAAGAGAATTCGAATCAAAAGAGCCAAGCCTATAATTTAGTCGGGGAAATCCTAAAATTTTGTATACACCCTGACTTTATTCAAACTAACCGGTGTATCTTATTGAGAAAATTTTGAATCATTACCCTAAAATAAGTTAACACCTCTGTGTCACAGACCCGCAGGGACCCCAGCCCCACTAGAAAATTTGGTTAAAAATTCGTCACCGGTGAGATAATACCTTGGAATGTCATCCCTATTCGAAATTCAATGTTTAAAAATTGCACTCCAAAACCATCCCCACTAAATTTTTTAACCTTGGAACAATATAATTCCTTTCCCCATTAGGATTTCAATAGGGATTTTTGTCCCTACTGAGGACAAAAGTTTCACCGGGGCTGTGAGACAGGGGTGTAAGTTGATTTGCTTCGACTTTAGCTTTCCCGACAAAGTGTAAGAATAAAAAATGAGGGTGGAAAGAAGTAAGCTCTTTGATTAAAAAGGGTGCAAACAAAACATTTGACAAAGAAATCAAATAATTGTTAAGAACTATATAAACACAATTCAGTTTAAAAGGCAAAAAAAAATAGATTTACCTTGTAGCAATAGGATCAGCAGCATGATTAGGACCAAAACGTCCAAGATTTCCACGCCCAATCACGCCAGTGCGCCCATAAGGATTCCTAAGAAGAGATAAATCAAATATAATCGTAGATCGTATGGTAAGCTCTCCATTTGCTTTAGACTACTTGTATACCATTGATATTGTAATTCCAACAGAAAAATCTACCTTCAAGGGAAAAAAATTTATGGTGAGAACTTATTTCTGCGAATTAGGCTAATGTTGAACATTTTTGCCAAACTAAGTCATCCGAAAATCAAGATTATATGATCAGTATAAAAAGCGTAGATGAGAGATTTTAAAACCTCGACTTTTAATTAAATAAATTAAAAAAGTCCAAGACAAGAACCTACTCACCTTGGTAATTTATTAACAACTTCATATTGCCCCATGTGACTTTTACGGTTGACTTTGCATTCTGTGTCATACTTGTTGAATGCCAGCAATGGCCTTCTATCTGGTGTTCTGAAAAATAGAGAAAATGATAGTTTGTAGACAATTGGCTAAATGGTTTTTAAATCTACTCTACAATGATTTGTTTCATTATATCACAATTTACCACAGATACATGTATAAACCCAGGGGGGCTAGGTGTCTTGACTTAGAAGTCGATTTTGAAGGATTCCCTACCCCAAAAGTAGCTAATTTGGGTTCTAGGACATTGCTTCCAAATATGCCCTTTTTGCTTAAATCAGCCCTAGGATACTGCAATGACTGATTAGTAAATGTTTATTGACTGATTATTTGACAAGTGTTAGGTATTGATAGTACACATTTGCGGTCAAATTTCAGCAAAATCAGACGAGTGGTGTTGGTGTTGGTGCTGAGAGTGAGTATATTTCAGGTAGGATACGGACCGATCTGTAAAATTTTGCACACTGTCTTAGATGGCCAATATTTATGACTAGGAAGAATTTCTCCAGCTCCAGTATTTCCTGAGTTCCAGCAGGCGATGAACGTGTATTTTACAGATCGTTCTGCAAAGTGTCAAATACTCACGAATATATTTTGTTATTGATCTCTTTTCTTCGACAAATCACCCTTCAGCGGAAAAAGTCAACCAGTCGAAACATGATTTCAGTCAAGTTTACATTCTGGTCTGTAAAATACCAACCAGACAGCCCCTCCAAAGAAAAATAAATGCTTACCCTAGTAAAAAAGTGAGAAGATGCTCGAACTTTAAGTCGAAGGGCTATGCAAACAGTTAATAATCACTTATCAAATTTCAGCCCACTAATTTTAGCTTTGAAGCACAGGACCATTTTAGAAATCTAAACTAGAATTTCCACTTCTTATTATAATGGCACTAATACTTTTGACGATTGATCTGATCAGGCAGAATTATGAATTCAGTTTTTTTACAGTAATCTACATTAATTTAGCTGGGTAACGTTACATTGCCCTTCCAAATGAGTGCGCATGAGTTCCCCGATTTATGACCATTCTCTGACGTGGATTTTGATCACGTGATCAAAGATGATGGGCAAAAAAATATCAACCTCAAAATTCAAAACAAGCCAGCTTACACACCAGGGTGATAATCAACTGACATTGATGGGGGGTTTTTGACGGAGTTTACGACTAGCTGATTCACCTATCTATGAACTGAATGGAACACGGAAGAAGCAGGGTCTCATCAAATAAAATTGTAAGCAAATTGATCCTGGGTCATAAATGAAGATATCTTAAGTGTACTATTAATTCTCAACTTCAGTTGAGCTAGAAACTGAGAAACTCCTTTCTCTGAGAAAAAACCTTGGCGCAGCCTTGAGACTTCAAAAACGATCAGACTTGGCTGAAATTTGGCACAGTTGTTCCTTGGGTGAATATCTGGGCTTTTTTCATTCTTATAAAAAAAGATTTTTGGGATCTGGGCACTAGCTTTTTTGTTTGGTTTGCTAAAATTTGGCCTTTGAATAATTTAAGCTACTGAAGTTTAACTGAGTGCGTTGCGCATTTTACTCCTTGCATATTTACTCATATCCGCCTCAGTAGCCTTCCTTTTTCATGTAAAAAACCGTGGAGTACGTTTTGTTAACTGTTAGCAGTTATTTTGTGCGTTGTTCAAGTCTCTGCGGTGGAGCGCAGAGCTATTTTAAACCTTTTGAGAAATTGAAAATTTGTCCTCTTTGAATTTTATCGAAAGTCTCAGTCGGGTTGTGGCCTCCATTATACTTTAAATGCCTTGAAATTGAAATTTTATACCAATCAACGTAGAATTTCACTTTGATTAAAAAAATCTGAAAGAAAAGCAAAAGTTTTTATATCAAAGTTATCTTATCAAAGGCTCTTAAAGCCCGGTACTCACTTGTGCAAAAATATCGTGTTTAAGTGCGTCTAAGTGCGTCTAAGTTCTTCAAATTCAAAAGAACTGAATAGTGTTTACACGCGGTGTCTTTGATGATCGCATCGAAATATCGAAACTTTTTCATATTCGCGTTTAAGCGCGCCTAGCAAAATCAAGGCGTTCATGTGCGTATGTGTGTCTAAGTGGGAAGATGATAAAAATTGACCGTCAGTCGAACATGGTTTTTTTTTCCTATCTACGATTTTGTGTTTCCGGGGGTTTTGTTGTTTCAAATTGATTAACTAACAGCTAGGTAGGGTCAGGGTTGCTAGTAACGGCTTGTCACTGTGCCGGGTGCATACTCGGCGCCTTGGGCCCCGCAGGGTTGCTAGTAACGGCTCGAATTTCAGTCAGGTTAAAAAAGGGGCAATTTTACCCATACTATAATAACATTACCCCCGTCTTTTTAGTCATTCTATAAGTATTTACAAATTGTGTGCTTTGCTGTGCGAGTGTGGCTCAACGGATAGCGCGCTGGGTTTCTGATCAGAGACTCTTCCATTTGGTGGGTTCGAATCCCGGTCGGGTCGATATTTGGAGAAAGTTTGAAATATCAAATTCATAGAAAAGTTAGTAGAAATCAGAAAACAAGTCTCAGAAAGTCAGAAAATAGAAAAGGAGATAGAGAAGTAGAAAAACAGAAGAGTGATGTTCGATTGACGGTCAATTTCTATCACCTTCCGTCTAAGTGCGCTTAATTTCGTTTAGCAAACGTACTCACTATAAAGCAAAGATGTGTTCGACGCACTTAAGCGCGATTTTTTGCACAAGTGAGTACCAAGCTTAAGCATACGAGTATACTCGTATTTGGCAGCGAATGTGTTAAAATTCGAAATACCTCAACTAAATGGCGTTAGATTATCCTCGATGCAATGGTAACTTTCGTTTTTCAAAAAGAGTACTCCTATGCATGGAGGTATAAAGAAACAGGAGAAGTATACTATTGTAACCAAGCTCGCCCTACGATTAAAAAAGTTACGGTGTATGCATGCTCATATCTTTAATGAGCTCTTTTATCCATAGGTGAAATTTTATTGGCTCATTTAAGCTTTAGAAATTGAATGAGACGAGATTCATTGTTTCTGACATCCGAGTAAGAAAATATTTGGACTAAAAAAAGACCTGTAAACTTGGCAATCCTTCATCAAATGATAAGATTTTTTGATCAATGTTTTCTTTAAGGTGAACTCTATTGCTTGATACTTTCCTTCAAAATTCTCCAGTGACTTTATGTCTACAAATTGAGTCTGAAATCGTGTGTGCTTATAAAGGACTTATTTCATCGGGTGAGCTTAGAATTTCTTTTGATACATTTTATAAAAGAAATGAAAAGACTTTAACAACCAATTACCGACATATTCAACTCCTGTTTTTCTTTATACCTCCATGTCCTGTGCAACTATTTTTTGCGATATACAGTGGAGTTCCTATCACTCGATCATGCGCAGGGAACACAAATTTTTTCGAGTAAAGGAAATTTCGAGTTATGAAGAAAGGTTGAGTGACATTCAAGTTACAGAGATTCGACTTAAAGAGACTCCACTATACAAAGTTTAGATATGCTCAGACGTTATAGTTTGTTTCGCTCTGAAACGAAACTTTTCGAAAAGCTGTGTGAACATCAAAATTCAAATCGTCAAGAAACATCAGAAACCGTATTCTTTAAAATAACATGAACATATAAATTACTGGACATCCATCTCCGTCATATAGATTCTAATTCGGCCAAGAAGCGGGACAGTGGAGGGGTGTGGCAGTATCCCACTTTGGGTACAAAGCGGGACAGTGGAAGGGTGTGGCACAATCCCACTTTGGGTACGAAGCGGGACAGTGGAAGGGTGTGGCAGAATTCCGATTTGGGTGCGAGGCGGGACAGTGAAAGGGTGTGGCTCAATTCTTATTTGGGTACGAAGCGGGACAGTGGAAGGGTGTGGCGTAATTCGGATTTGGGTACGAAGCGGGACAGTGGAAGGGTGTGGCGTAATTCCGATTTAGGTACGAAGCGGGACAGTGGAAGGGTGTGGCATAATTCCGATTTGGGTGCGAAGTGGGACAGTGAAAGGTCGTGGCTCAATTCTTATTTGGGTACGAAGCGGGACAGTGGAAGGGTATGGCATAATTCGGATTTGGGTGCGAAGCGGGACAGTGAAAGGGTGTGGCTCAATTCTTATTTGGGTACGAAGCGGGACAGTGGAAGGGTGTGGCATAATTCGGATTTGGGTGCGAAGCGGGACAGTGAAAGGGTGTGGCTCAATTCTTATTTGGGTACGAAGCGGGACAGTGGAAGGGTGTGGCATAATTCGGATTTGGGTGCGAAGCGGGACAGTGAAAGGGTGTGGCTCAATTCTTATTTGGGTACGAAGCGGGACAGTGGAAGGGTGTGGCATAATTCCGATTTGGGTGCGAAGCGGGACAGTGGAAGGGTGTGGCATAATTCCGATTTGGGTTTGAAGCGGGACAGTGAAAGGGTGTGGCTCAATTCTTATTTGGGTACGAAGCGGGACAGTGGAAGGGCGTGGCCTAATTCGGATTTGGGTACGAAGCGGGACAGTGGAAGGGTGTGGCGTAATTCCGATTTGGGTACAAAGCGGGACAGTCGACAATCGTCGTCTTGGGTACGAAGCGGGACAGTCGAAAAAAGTCGTTTTGGGTGTGACGCGGGACAGTCGAAAGTGACGGAAATCTTTTGGTCAGTAAAATTGTTGTTGGGCGCAAAGCGGGACAGTCGCTTTCACTGTCCGGGTTATACCCATGAACCACGCTAACCCGACCTGATCCCCTTCTTCTTCTCCTGCTACTTTATCCGGAATCTCAAAAAACCAGTGCAAAATCGAAAGTGATTTCGGGACGGGGGTCATGTTGGAAATTTGAAAACCACAATATTGAATTTTGGCATGGTCTCTAATACACTGGATACAAAGTGTTTATAGTTTTTGGAAAGTTAAGTTCTTTCTCTATAATACTTGGGGTGTGCTATATTTAAAAATTGAGTTTATAAAAAGTTATGATTAAAAAAGATTTTCAAAGCTCTGTAGAATTTTACTGGGGAAAACAATAAATCCAGCACACACGAGAGAAACTCAGGTAGTCATCTGAGCTTTACACACAATCATTTGTTTTATGAAAGGCTAGTAAAAACCCCTGCCATATTTTGATAGAAGAATGTATACTATTTTTTGAAAAAATCCAAAACCCCGTCTTTTATAAAAAAACGCTTCCCCGCTAAATTTTCGCGACAACTTTTAGTCACGTGACTGAAGTGCATATTTTTAAGAAGGGCGGTTGCGTAATACTGTACATGGGCGTAGAATGGCGGTAAAAAACCGCGCACTGGAAAAGGAGGAGGAGGAGGAGAAAGCGCATCGTTTTAAGAAAAATTTCCCTTGAGCAGGAAATTTTTAACAAAAGTTAAAAAGGGCGCCCTATCAGTAAAAGTCATCGTGACATGTTATGATAGAAAGTATGATTGATTAACTTGGTGGAATTATCAAAACAAATTCATAGTGGGCACCCCCCCAGATTCGGGGGGGGGGGGGGTTGGTTGATGATTTTCAAATTTTTTGAATCAGGTGGGGGTAACCCTATACAGGTGGGGGTGGAAATTTTCAGGTGGGGGTTGTGTAGTTTTGAGTGTATCTTTCAGTTGAACAAAAAAAAAAAGTTTATTTCTTATCCTCCAATCTCCTCCTTTCCAGTTCAAAGTCATCAGGGGACTTGACTAGAATTTTGAGCGTTCCTAAAAGGAACAAAATCTCCAAATTGGAGGGCGAAATTCTATACAAATTTAATATAACACTGGTGAGGGTGTTTCAATCAAATCTATTAATGAAAACTTTTAAAATTTGAGAAACAGATGAAATTGGATTTTTCAGGTGGGGGTTGGAAGATTTTTTAAAATCAGGTGTAACCGACTAGTTTACTAGTCTAGGGTTGCCCAAGAAGGTGGGGGTTGAGTAGTCTTCAATTTGCAGGTGGAGGTAAGCCTATGCAGGTGGGGGTGACTTTTTTTAGGTGGGGGTTGGAGGGGTGTTGCCCACTATGAAATTTGTTGTCAACGAGATTTAACAGTAAGTGAAAATACAGGCCAGATATCAACAAGTCCCATGTTGCGAACTCGTCCCAAGTTGGAGCAGTTGATGGTACTAGACAGTCCGGTGTAGTCCGGTGTGTACTTTTGAAAATTTAATGAAGAAAACACCAGACAAAAAATAACGCCGGAATGTCCGGTGTATCGGCAGGGTCGTCTGAAGCCAAACACGTCCAAGTCCAAAAAAACACGATTGCATCCAGTCTTTATCAAATTTAGACAGTAGCTGTATGTACTTTTGTATACCTTATCAAATTCCAATAACATTATAACACCATCAATCCCCCCTCTAGAGGCAAACAAGAAAAATATGTTTTTATTTCAAAAACTACTGTACAGTGTATGGCCCCCAAAACGGAGACGGCCCCCAAAACGGAGGTTTTCATTAAAATGAAGATTCTGACTTGTAGATTTATCAGAATTAAACGATTTTTGTTTATTTTGAAAGAATTATGGTTATACTTTAAAAATGAGCATGTTTTTGCTGGTTTGAGGCGATTTCAAAATAACATATTTAAGTCTAAAGGAAGTATTTCAACACCAAAATTAGATAAAAATTGCATATAACTCACTCTAGCTCCTTGGATATTGAAAATAAGTTATGAAAACGGGGTATAGGAAACTTTCTACACCTAATGCCGTTCAGAAAATGCAAATACATCTGTGACTTTAGAGGATGGGTAAAAGATATAACATCTTAAAGGTCAACAGTATTTTGGGGCCCTAGACCAGCATTGACAAAACCGAAAATTCTAATATGAGAAAAAGCAAAAAATCTTGGAATTCTATTCCTATCACCTTGAGTTAATAGTTTATAAAAAAAAAAATTAACATTATATATAAAAATTTTCGCTGAATCAGCAAAAACGGCAAATTCTGTCATTTTTTTGCAAAATATAGGAGAAAAATATCTTTAAAGCTTAATATTTTCAGTTTCAGTAAAGCTTTTTTTCTAAAATTTTCACAGCTTATTCCATACATGAATGGAACTATTTTCAAAAGAGATTTGTTTTCAAAAACTTGATTAAGACGTTGTTAAATCAAAATTGTCATTTTGAAAATTTCTAAATTTTCAGTTTGGACTTTGCAATATCGAAAATCTTGAAATATTTAATAAAAATCATAAATTTTACATCCATCGGGTCGTAAATTTAAGGGAAAACACAAATATGTTCATAGTTTTCCCCCTATTACCACTGGGCTTAATAATTTGATTTAAGCTACACCTCCGTTTTGGGGGCCCCAAACCTGCATTTTGACAACCAGGAGTATACTGTAAAAATTTTATCAAATAAATTGATGCCGAAACCCTCTAAATCATATTTCACAACTATGGTCAAAATTTTTGTATTCATATCTTAAAGATATCTCGAGAAATCGCTAAAACTTCAAACCTCCGCTTTGGGGGCCATTAGAAAAAAGCTACCTATCTTTAAGCGATTGAAAAATATTGCTGAGATTGAAAATTTTGAAAAAGAAGTTCCAGGAAATAAAGTAGAGATGCTAAAAAAATTTTGTAAAATCTCTTTTCCTCTAGATTTGAGAGAAATTTCAAATTTGATCGCCATTTTGGGGGCCACATACTGTAATAAAAAGCAAAAATGAAAAGTATCAGAAAATTCAACATAAACAAAAGCTTGAGCAAACGGATTTAAATCTTCATAAGATGTAGAAAAAGAATCCCCTTGATGAAAATCAAGTGTTTGATTTGCCAAGTTAGAAAAATAAATGACAGATATTGAAGCTTGCAACAGATTCACACTGGAAATACTTTGGAACAACACTTTATCGACTTATCGCTTGAGCTGCCATCTTGAAACACCACAGTGTGATCTGTAAAAACAACACACACTAAAAGTACCCACAAAGTTAAACGAAGATCGTAATACAATAAAATGTTAGGTCGTTATATCAAAGGATCAGGTCGTGATATCAAAGGGTCGGGTCGTGAATACTCTTAGTGGGGTCGTTTAGCCTATTTTACAGAAAAAATAAGATATAGCTGACACTTCCTCCAGACCTTTTCTATAGGATATTAAGGCCTCAAGTAAAAATGCCCTAAAATTCCACTTGTGGAACATCCCTTTTTGGGCAATTTCTTTTTTCCCCAAGCGAAATTTTTTGAAAGTTTCAAACTTATTTTGAGACAATATCCTTTATACCATTCAAAAGCTCTCAAAAACTATATAAAAAACTTTTGTACGTGTATATAGCCGATTTCATTACCTAATTCAAGATAATTCACCAAGAGGATGACATTCATTGTCAATTTTAGACCAAAGTGTAGCGAAAAGTGGAACTTGCGAATGAAATATCTTGACTTAAGTTTAGACTTTGGAAAATGAAAAATTCGACCCTAACCGTCTGCACATACCCAGCACCCATTTGTAGAATTGTAGAAAAACAGTAGGTTAAAGTTTTAAGATAGGGAAAACGGTAACAGTGAGAGAAAATTATTCCATTTTTATTTCAAACAAACGGAGGATTCTTTAAGAAACCTACGTGATAGATTATCGCACCATTTCCGTTTCACAATGGAGTCAAGTAAATTTCCAGTCGGTCCACATATGGTCATAAAATCTATAGGTGGTCATTTATTTTGGTGAAACCCACCTGCCAGACTCCATATTTGAGTCATATATATTTTCTTTAAGAATGGAAAACTACGGAACTTTAACCAGTGAACTGTTATCAGATAAATAATATCTCAATTTGGCTACTTCATTATCTATTCAGATTCCCTTTGTTAAAAGTGATTATTGGTCGTAAAAACAGATTCTCAAAATCTGATGCGGCGATAGAAATCTCTTTATAAGGGTAATGTTTGCAACGGTATTTTTTTCTCAGTTACGAAATTTTTAGTTTTTGGAAAACGATTGAATACAAACAAATCTATTGTAGCTTACAATCGGGAATTTTAGGAGCGGAAATTTAGTGATTCCATCGATTTTAACTCCTAAAATTAAAATCAATTTTAGTCTATACGGAAAGAATAACTAATCTAGGTGAAAACTTGACACCCGAATTTCTTTTCTTAGAAGTGCGTTTTCAAATAGTTTTCAACACTGGTGAATCTATAAAATGAGCTGATTTCAAATATGTAACTCTTATTTGCATTGAGGGGACCGAAGTGCCCGAAATTTCCAGTTGAAAATAATCAAATTATGTGCATAGTTTTTGAGAATTCAAAAGAATCCAATCAAGCATGAGAAAATATGCAATTAAAATACGATAAGAACAAAGAAATGACATTATCATTGCACACGTGCAATTGAATTCCCATTGTAACTAAGGGATCCCTTACAGACACGCTTCATTTTGAGGAAAAAAGCATGAATTCATTCTATCTGATAATTATTCTATGCTTTAACTAATGAAATATATAAGAGCACAAGGCTTCGATGACCTAAATATTATAAACAAGCTGGAACATTTTAGGGCGTCTCCGGACTCTTAAAACGGCTAATTTCTTAAGAAAATAGAAAAAAATTCTCACAAAATGGTGCAAATAAGAACATGTTCAGAACATTTTTAGGCTTAAATATTAAACGTTAAAAACATCCGAAGGCTTCAAATTTTTTGGATGGTCTTATAAAATAAGTGTGTATCAAACAAAACCTAAACAATATTAACATTTAGTGCAACTTTTTGATAGACAGCTATGGCACGAAAAACATATTCGCAGACTTCTAATTGAAGCTTGCTTAAAGTAAAAATTATCGTTGAAATTAATATTACTTTTTTATGCATTAAAGAAAATCCTTATTTTGATACATAGGGAGAGCGATACAAAAAGAAAGTTAAACTTACGAGGCGGTCTGATAGTCATGTCAATACGACCAATCAATTTCAACTTCAACGAGGGTACCTTCAATTTATAACTACTTGTTAAGAACGGGTCCAGTCCTCTTGAAAACAGATTTCCAGACTAAAAATCCTCTTTGCTGCAGGTCAACCAAAACCAATTTCCAAGTAAAAGAAACACCAAAAATATCTTCTCAATTTTCCTTGATCTTTCACACGCACATTGCCAAAATAATCATAATGAATTTGACCAGACATCAACATAATCGTATTATTTTTCTCTTAATTTTTCTATAAAAGAAAGGACCTATAAAATGACATGGAAGAAACGAAAACAATAGATCTAATTATGGAGAAAGATATCTAATTAAATATCATTGAATAGGACGTTAATGAATTATGAACTTTTTCATAAGAACCAGTAATTTGTTTGACACCAGCTGCTTATTTGGTGTATTTTTTAAGCGGAATCCCCCTATCTTGTAATGGTAATATTGTACAGTAAAGCCATAAATATACATAATTATTTGTTAACTATTTCAAAATTTACAATTTTTACAAAATTTACATCGTTAGTTAAACAGTGAGATTCAATAAGGGTTATTTGAGGTCAATAACCTCTTACTATTATAATCTTGCTTAACCATTTGAGTTCAAAATTTTGAAAGATTTTCGCAAGCAGATTTGATGTTTGATAGATTCGATTGTGCCTTTCATTTGTGTTCTTGAAACTCGTAGAAAATAAAACACGTAAATTTAGTATTGTAAGCACAAATTCTGCCTCGTAAAACAGACAATATAGTTTCAAAATGAGGTTCTGAGCTAAATATCGACCCTACCAAATAAATAAAAGTGCATTTTTATAAAAAATAAAAGTTTCAAATATCAAGCATAAAAAAGTGTACAAATTTCACTCGTGTATTAAAAGGTGCATAAAATTGTGATAAATTAAAGTGCATTAGAATTAGTTGAAAAAAATCTATGATTAAAATCCACCTATAGCAATCCAATTTTTAATATAATGAATATGTATAAATTTTCCAGAGAATAAAACGCTAATTTACGCCATGACTTAATGACCTCGTGAGCGGTGCGTGACTTTTAAAACTATTAGCGTGTGAATAAATTCGAAAACATTCATTAATTCATTGCCAAATGACCCAAATGATAACTACCACAAAATCTATATTACCCTACATGCATTTTCAAGTATTCAAAATTTCGAAGTTCAATATCATCACTAGGCCTGGGTCTTGGGGGAGGGGATACTGAGGCAAAAATGGTAATGGGCATTTGCAGGCGGTAAGGGTCACCTTTGATCCTCACAAATCTCTATAAAGGTTACAAAACAACAGAAAGTTAAAATACTCTTTCTAAGCAGCGGGGTTTTCCCCTTTGTGGTAGATTTTGTCTCTCTAAGGTTAACTTACAATTTAGTCTCTCTATAGCGGTCGATTCTCCAACCAAAGTACCCCCCTTTGACTTTGTGTATAGAATCATCCATTTCATCATAGAAAATCAATAGAAGGCAGCGTTATGCATTTTAGCGACTTGCTCGAGTATGCCAACGTGGCTTGCAAATAAGGGTATGTTTCCACTAACGCGTTGCCAACGAACTGCTTGGGCGTCGTCGCCAGCCTATTGAAAAGAATTGCATTTTATCTTCATTTTCAACAGCATTGGTTAAATATTTTGAATGCTATGGTAGGGTCTTTAATTTAGAGATTTAAAAATGTGGAAAAAAGAAAAGCCTTCAAAAAAGAAATAGCAAAATCATAGAGTGACAATCGATGAGCATTTATTGAAAATCCATCAGTTAAGGGGATAGAGTGAAGATGTTACTACTGTATAAGCAAGAAGATTCTTCAATACACGCTCTTGGTGTTTGTATTCTGTTTAAAACACTTAAATATTCCACCTACCTTTAATTGGAATTCACCAAAGACTTCACCAGTGTCATCATGGAAATTACATGCTACAGTTTCCATCCATGCATTGTCTGTATTTCGAGGATCGTCCACATAACCCTTGTACACCTATATAACAAAGATAAAAACAAGGCAATAAGAGGTAATAGATAATAAATAACAACAATAAAACAATTCACTATCGCCTTAAAGTTTCGGCATGGAAATATATGACAATAGTTCAGAAGTGAACCAGTAAGGTGAGATTCGAGCTCGCAACTTTCGGTGGTTTCGCATCACTGCAACTGATGCTTATTTTCATCAATCGTTGAATATTGCAATCGTTAACTTGGAAAGGATCATTTGAATTCAGACGACGGAAAATGCATAAACATGTACCATGGTTTCTGGAGGAATATTAGTCTAGTAAAAAAGTTACATCCGCAGCAGTTCTTGGAAAACGCCGTGTCCGTGACAGGCTATATCGAGACGAAAAGAATGCTATGAATTCATACCTCGACACCGTTGCTGAACAAATGGTCGATTCTTGCTGACAATTGATCACGTTTCCTTTTCTCCATGTCTAATTTGGCGAGCGCTTCTTCCGTGAATTCTTTACGTAATGTTTCGGACACGTTCTCCCCAGGCTCCACCATACCCTGAAAAGCAAAATTATGCAAAGAATAAAATATCGTTGTAGTTGATAGATTCCTATTTAACAAACTAAATATTAAAGTCCATTCGTTTTGAGTTTTGTCATCATGTTGAAACCCCTCTTACTTAAACAACGCTTTATGCGCGATCCGAAAAATATCTGCAATCTGATTGGTTAAAAAGAGTACAATATATCTTGTATTTTACATGTACAAAATATAAATTGACGAAAAGATGTTGTTGCATTGAGGCGGTAGCAGCAATCTAACGTTACGTTGCTAAAAAAGTGCCCTGCGCTCTCCTCCAACAACAAAACTGCATTTTTTGGGTCACCGATAAACCACTTATCAAACATTTGCTCGAAAAATATGGAAATATTTCACTCGTTCCGGATTTTCTGTATATTTTCCTCGCTTAAAGGCTCGGAAAATATTGTACAGAAAAATCTCGGAACTCGTAAAATATTTCTCATATTGTACTCGCAACTGTCCGATAACTATTACGTAAAAAAATACTAAAGCAAGTAAATTATGTATTTTGAAAAAAGGAACCATAAATCGTAGGTTAATACATTATAGATGCATGGGAATATCATAAAAAACAGTCAAGAATGGAAGGCTGGAGGGTCAACCAATACGTTAAACGCAGTTTTTCAAAGAGCTAGATGGTCAATGTTTCAAACAAACAATTTAAATTTTACAAGTCAAATCTGTATATTTAGGATTTGAACAATCTCCGGAGTTTTTTCATGAATAATTCCACTTACACCAGGGATGGCCCATTGTTGATTATCTCTTCGTTGGATAGCAATGAATTCCAAGACGCGTTTCCCATTATCAATCTCTATTCCGGCGCTCGTACGTCGCCACCTGTCAATCATATCAAAGAGAAGTCCTAAAATTTTGTAAGCACCCTGACTTTATTCAAAATTTGACTAGTGAATTTTGTTGAGAAAGTTTTGAATCAATACCATAAAATAAGTTAACACCCCTGTGTCACAGACCCGCAGGGACCCCAGCCCCACTAGAAAAATTAAAAATTTGTCACCGGTGAGAAAATACCTTGGAATTTCATTCCTACTCGAAATTCAATGTTTAAAAATTGAACTCCAAAACCATCCCCACTAAATTTTTTAACCTTGGAACAATATAATTTCTATCCCCATTAGTATTTCAATAGGGATTTTTATCCCCACTGAGGACAAAAGTTTCACCGGGGCTGTGAGACAGGGGTGTAAGTTGATTTGCCTCGACTTTAGCTTTCCCGACAAAGTATAAGAATATTGGCCCAAAAAATTAGTGTGGCAAGATATTACTAAGCTCTTTGATTAAAAAGGGTGCAAACAAAACATTTGACAAGAGATCAAATAATTATTAAGTACTATATAAACATAATTTAAAAGGCAAAGAAAAAAGGCAAAGAAAAAAGTCTTTACCTTGTAGCAATAGGGTCAGCAGCATGATTAGGACCAAAACGTCCAAGATTTCCACGCCCAATCACGCCAGTGCGCCCATAAGGATTCCTAAAAAGAGATAAATCAAATATAATCTTAGATCGTAAGGCAAGCTCTCCATTTGCTTTTGACTACTTGTATAACCATTGAAATTGAAAATGTTGAACATTTTTGCCTACTAAGTTATCCGAAAATCAAGATTACATGATCAGTATAAAAAGCGTAGATGAGAGATTTTAAAACCTCGACTTTAGCTTCAAAGAATTAAAAAAGTCCAAGACAAGAACCTACTCACCGTGGTAATTTATTAACCACTTCATATTGTCCCATGTGACTTTTACGGTTGACTTTGCATTCTGTGTCATACTTGTTGAATGCCAGCAATGGCCTTCTGTCTGGTGTTCTGAAAAATAGAGAAAATGATAGTTTGTAGACATTGCAATTGGCTAAATGGTTTTTAAACTTGCTCTACAATGATTTGTTTCATTATATCACTATTTACCACAGAGACATGTATAAACCCAGGGGGGCTAGGTGTCTTGACTTAGAAGTCGATTTTGAAGGATTCCCTACCCCAAAAGTAGCTTATTTGGGTTCTAGGACATTGCTTTTAAGGGGGTAGTCATATGAGATTTTGAAAATTGGTGAAAAATTTATCAATTTCGGGATTTAGGGCTTTTTAGGATCCTTTATCCTTCCTGAACATACCCTGAAAATTTCAAGGCCGTAGCATAAATATCTGCCGATATATTGGGTTTCTTATGAGCCCTGATATACAATTTTCTCCTTAGCAACGGGAAATCGCATCCGTTGCTAGGGCCTCATTTCCGTATGGCTGCTCTAAACATAGCATCATGACATACCAAATGAAAGCTCTTTTTACGCCCTTTTTGGGCGTCTAAGTCAATACCGCCTTTTTTCCCCGGGATTTCTTAATATGACGTAATTAAAGATGGTAACCGAAGAAGTGGTATTTTCAAAAACATTCACATTTTGGAGGCAGTCAGCTGTGTTTTTGACATGGAAACTGAGCTTATGTATTGTTTTGGATTGAATTATGATATTATTGAATGTTTCATTTCATTTCTCACATCTGGGAAAGCTTTGGAAGCCTATATTTTGAGTGAAAGCAACAATTTGATTCTGCGAACTGATGTTTTCGAACAGTAAAACGTGTACATCGAAAAAAACTTTTCAAAGTGATGGACTATAGACTTTGAATAAAGTTTGAAGCAAGGAACCAAACACATTCAATGATGTATCCATTATGAGTCTTAAATCCAGTGGAAATCTAGTCTTTGATGAATCATGGCACTCATGGCGCCAGAGGCGATCCTGGAAAATTGAGTAAAACTATGCATGATTGACGTTCAACCTGAAGACACGTTTCCCTAAGATCAACACTGAAATTCATCTGTAAATGATATAAACAGATTTGAGAGAGCACAAGGATGATATATTTTGTTGGCAATATGTTTTTTGATGAGAAAATGCACTTTTATTGACTTAAAGCCATGTTTACGCGTTGTACGCAGAGTTGACGCAAAATACTTGGAGATTCTCGGAGCACGTGGAAGGCCATTTTTTTCAAAAAACTTGGACTATTTTAGTATTTCCAGTACCTTTTCAACATTAAAAGTTATATGTCAATCCATTTTGGTCAACCACAGTAAAAACTTTGTAAAACGGTCTATGTATCGCAGAAAAATTGAGAAAAACCTCTATTTTCAACTTTCTGCGCCGTTTTCTCAAAACACGTTTTAGGGGGTTTTCGCGCACCTTGTCAGCCTTTTCTCAGGATTGAGAAAAGCTATTGACTTGAAATTTTCAGGGTAGTTTTCCATTATGGTAAGCCTCAGGATGAATGAAGCAGTTTTTCAAAAAAATCATTTTTTGACTTTTAAACTGAAAAAGTACAAATTTTAGGTTCCAGACCCCCTGACTTGAAATTTTGAAAAATTTTTCCACTCATTCTGGAGACTTTCATAATATTAACCTTCACCAGAAAAATTTTTTTGAATTGCTTTCTTAGCTTTTCCTAAAAAGGTGACACAATATTTTTATGGCTTTTACCCCCTGGACGATATTACCCCCGTCTTTGCTATTTTTAGAATTTTTTTTTAATTTTTCATATCCTTTATAGTTGTGCTACAATTGTGGAAAGTTTCATTGAAAAATATTTACTACTTCACAAGATATAACAAAAAGTTTAAAAAATGACATTTCAAATTTCTCATATGACTACCCCCTTAAATTTTCGCAATATGTATAAGTAATTCGAGGCTCGCTTGAAAGTTAAACAATGATTAAAGTTTATTTGAAAGATCTGAAACTAGGCCAATTTCATTTTCTAGACGACACGATATCATAATTTGCAATAAAATTTGTTCTTTGAAAATAAACTATTTAGTTTGATACCGCTCAGTGTATAATGTTGAGCACTCTGTTGAATTGAAAGTCAGTTGTACGAAAATATTTACAAGGTCTTTTAATGAATGAAAATTTGAAATAAATTACTCACAAATTCATGAGATCTTCGTCAGCCCAATAAGGTCCATCGAGAACAAATGATGCTGTGTAGAGAGTTGGGTCATACTCTACAAAACTCTCCTATAAAATAACAAATGAATAACCTTATTTATTAACCTTTTAAGTTTTTAAGCCAATATGATGAACCCTATTATTCCTTGCGGAGTCAACAAGGCATGAATAACTTTTGACTCAGATGTACCGTGATCATGCGACTTTCAAGGAATATTTCTTACCGCGAAAGAAACCCAGGTAAAATTTGCAATTGATGACGTCATCAAAAATTTTTTTACCTACTACTGACCAGTCAAAAAGGAACCTTTACTAAACCTGCAAAGAAAGTGTACTACATTACCATTGGATACCCCTTAAACCTAACAAAATTGCAATTTGAGTTACCTTAGCCACCAAGCCTAATCTAATATTGCATAACTCACTTTTTTACAACCTCTTATAAATGTACCTACATATAATGGTGACCGGACGTTTTCCCGACGGACTTATCCCCGAGGCACTCAAAGTTCTATTTTAAAGCTCATTTACGGTAATGGCGAATAAAATCTGAAAATTGACGTTCTCAAAACATGGTCATATTGCATGTACCAAAATGTTTGGTGGAGATTTAGAAAAACATTAGTACCATAAGTCAAAAATGAAGTGAATAAAAGTTTTGACCCTTCAAAGCCGCTCTTGACAAAAAACATGCGTAATTGTATTATGGGCATTAAATCCTGAAAAATACAAATATTGTTTTAGGAATGGATTTCTAGCAAGTATTTGATCGATTGAATCACGTGGTCAATAATTGTAGCTTTTAAGGTGTATTTTGATTTCAACGTGTCAGTTTTGAAAATCCTAATATCCTATCATGATGGGTCTATAACTAGAATTTCGTTGAGTTATTGTGGCGAAAATTCACCAGCCTGGTGGATTCAATCCTCTGACATTAGGAGGGTTAAAGCACGAAAAATTACATTCAAAAACTGAAATAAAGTAATTTACATTTGGACACATCCCATGCACGCATATTAACACAACACCTACCTGCCATAAAACTTTATCATCTGGTACTTTAAATCTTTTAACAATACTGTTCCCAGGGTAGTTTGGTAGGCGAGCTTTAGTATGTATAGTCGTAATTTGAGGTGTTGATGAGGCGCCGTTTGAACCAAAAGAAACACCACGTGACTTTCTTGGTCCGTTATTATCTTGTCGTGCTTGGTTTGCTGCATCCATAATCAAGCCTGGGTAACAACAGAAAAAGTTCATAAATACAGTTGACAAGCTCAAATTCGATCTTCAAGGGGAATCAGATTTTCGTCAAATAAGGGAGCTTTTCGAATAAGGGAGCGTCGTTTATGAGAGTTTCTTGTTGACGGGGACTTTAAAATTTCATCGAATAAGGGAGTGTGTCGAATAGAAGAACGTCGAATTAGAGAGCGTCAACTGTAGTAGTATAGGTATAGAGGAAGGTGTTAATAAATCTAAAAGTTAAGAACATCTGAAAACTTTAAACATTTTTGAAGATCTTAAAAAGAAACGTGTATGACTTGAATTACTCACCTTGTCTTTGGTTCATTTGTGTCAAAATCTCTAAGATGTGATCGACGTTCTTTTCAAGATTACTCAGTCTCACTTCCAAGTTTCCGACGTTTGAATTTGAAGTAATACTAGGGCGACCGCCATGTCTTGTTTCAGGGCGTGCCGATGTTGGCTGAAGACCCGCCCCAACTACACGGCCACTATCCAGATCTTCAGATAATGCTGTTACTCTGAGAAAAAGAAATTAAATTTTTCATGTTGAAGTGTATCGAACAGTGGAAAGTAGGAAGCAAAACAATTAGTGAATTACTTTGTATGATTAGCGCCTTTCATAGACCTATCCCGAAACCCACTTAAAAATTAACTTGATTTTGATTAATCTAATATCACAGTTCAGTTTCTTTTGGTCTAATGAGAAATCCCTGAAAATTTTGTTCCATTTTTAGGCAACTAGATCAAAAGATATTTCACTTTCGTTTTCTACAAAATCCCTCATATGTTGCAAGCTTCGGATCATTTTCCATACCCCACCTCGTTTAGATGTAAAAATGATTTTTTAAATCTTTATTGTAAAGGAATGAGAAATGCCTTTAATTTGAAAGTTTCACAAGGTACTCACTTTTTGTTTGAACTATCTGTTAAAGAAAAAATCTTTTTGAAATTCCAAGTTTAAATTTTGGGATGACGACATAAAATTAATCACGTGAAAGGTCTATTGCATAACATACTTTCACCTCACATATAACCAGTTAAGGAAAATAGGCCTTGTCAGAAAAGGCCATAAAGACGAACACCGCGAATTGCTTTAACCCTATTATTACCATGTTTTAATAGAGTCATTTCCAATACCGCCACTTAACTATTGATCTGCAATCAAGGTCATAATATTTGAGAAAAATGGGAAATTCCCCAGGAAGTATTGAAACCACAATCGATTTGTAAGTACTCTAAAGTAGGTTCGAAGGGTAGAGTTTTAACACTAGACTTAAGACCTTAGAATCTGAGGATCCAAAAGTTCAATAATAGTCCAATAAGGCTCAGGAAACAGCCTGGAAGTCTGCCAACCCATTCCAAACTGAAATATTCGATTAAATTAAAGAGATAGCCCAAAATCAACTTTCTCGCCGGAACTTTAAATCTTGAAAAACGTTAAAATAACCGGAATTCTCAATATATTTTGACCATGATTGGAGTTGGTGATTTGGAATGAAATTTAACACAAAGATCCTTGTCAATAAGGCAACTTTTGACAAAAAAATTTTTGATGACGTCGCTCATCGCAGATTGAAAGTGGACAGAAGGAAATGTCCCTGGGAAATTCTGTGAATAATTCCTCTGAAGTCAAGCTTTATAAAAAACCAAGAGGGAGGAAAGCCTCGGAACTACATATACCTATTGAGAATAGACTTGACACGTTTGTCTTGCGTATCTGCTTCACGTTTCTCGTGTAAATAATTGTAAGCCTCCATCCTGCTCTTCTCCCATTTACGTAACAAAATGATCTCGTCCACGTAAAACGATTTATCTGAAAAGAAAAGGGAAGTGATTAACTTAAAGGTTTTACTTTTAAATAAGGGTGATATCGTTTGCTTATTCATCAAATCTAACTCACAAGCTTTTTCACATTCAATTGACACGGATGTGGAGAAAGATTAGTCAGAGAGAAAGAAAAATTATTTTATGGTTATATTCAGGGCTCGAAATAACGGTCGGACATCGGACATTGTCCGACCCAATTGCTGAAATGTCCGACCCAAATCGATTCTAGTCGGACATCATGTCCGACCCAATTACTTTTGGTGCCTTCGAAAAATTTGTCAGATGCGTTGTGAAATTTTCAGAAGAAATTGTAATTTACATAGAATTAGTAACTTCTTTATTTACACACAAAAACTCTCAAAGTTGCGATCATTAGTGTTAGATATTCATTTTGTGTGATGCTTTTTCTCAACAAATGAAAGCATGCTTCAAGTAAAAATCATGGGCTTCTGACCATTAATTGACATTTGTTTAGCTTCTTCGTGATCAATGTAAAATTCTATCAGAAGCTTGTATTAGACATGAAGTATACCCCACATAAAAATCAATCGGACATGTCCGACCCATTTTACTTTAAAAGCCTTAGGACATGTCCGAACCAAATCAATTTTTGATCGGACAGTGTGTCCGACCACCTAAATATCGTTATTTCGAGCCCTGTATATTATCATAATATAACAATATCACTGTTCTGATATGAAATATGTGACTGATATGAAACGGGAACACTTATGTAAAAACAACACCTTTAAATAGATTACCTTATTCTAAAGTTACATAAGCTTCGAATGGATTTATTCTCAAAAAATGAAAATGCTCAAAGAGAATCAAAAAATTGGTAAATAAGCCAACTCGCCTATTTCGATACCATTTGACAAAATCAGTTTTGGTAAATCTGAATTCGGCAAAACCTTTTTTCGAACGTGTGGCGAAATTCGATTAAAATGCGAAAAAACAATTAAATTTCAGAGGAATTTTTGGCAACGAATTTCGTTATTATTCAGAAGGATCAGCAGAAATCAAGAGGCCCCCCCAGCGGTTTGCGTGATTGCGTGAATGGGCATTATCGGTTGCGTGAATGCGTGAAAATTGAAAAAAAAATGCGTGAATGCGTGAATTGAAAAAACTTGAGTGAACGTGAAAATGCACTTTTTGATTGCGTGAAAGCGTGACCGTGAATCTGGGTTATCTTGTGCGTGAATATGTGAATTTTTCCTTTTTTCCACCGATTATTAAAATTTTCCGATTTCTGAAAAATCGGGTTATTGTGTGAATGCGTGAATTTCGAAAAAAAATTGCATGATTTCGTGAATTGAGGGTCCGTTTGGGGGGCCTCATCAAGGGAGCCCCCCCCTCCTCCAGTTTTCATTTTCTTGAATGACCACAGCTGTTACAAAGAGGGGCGATTGCATTTTTAGATGAAATGAACACTCAAGCGAAGGCGAATTTCAACGAAAAACCAAAATATATAAGTACTTTTCGCCAAAATTTCTTCCTAATGTAAAAATATGCCTGTAAGCGTGTTCCCGAAAAATCCCCCCTTAGTTAGCCGAATTTTCTTCGCCAATCTAAGACGAGGCCAATTTAATTTGTTGTTTTACGGGTCAAGCTATACAATAGTCAAACGTGCGCAACACACTGGGCTCAACTTTAGTGCCTTCAAACTATAGGCCCGATTGTAGACCCCCAGATATTCACCCAAGGAACAAGTGTGCAAAACTTCAGCCAAATCAAACAATTTTTGAAGTCTCCAGACTGCCCCAAAGTTTTGGCCTCGTTTTGGCGAAAAACTCATCCCCAGGCCGCAAAAATCAAAATTTTCAAAAAATGAAAAAAAAAACACCCCCAGATATTCACACAAGGAACAAGTGTGACAAATTTCAGCCAAAGTCTCCAGGCTGCGCCAAAGTTATAGCCTCTTTTTGGCGAATAACTCGTCCCCAGGCCCAAAAAATCAAAATTTTTGAAAAATGAAAAATAGCCCCCAGATATTCACCCAAGTAACAAGTGTGCCAAATTTCAGCCAAATCCAAGCATTTTTGAAGTCTCCAGGCTGCCCTAAAGTTTTTGTGACAGACAGACAGACACACAGACATTGTCAAATTGTAGCTCAAATGAAGTTGAGAAAAGAGAGGATCGGTCGTTCGGTGAAAAAATAAGTAGAATTTAAGCAAAAAAAACTCCTAAAAAGGCAGCAAAAACTACTACGTCTTCACAAAAATGCAAAATAGAAATAAAAAGACACAAAAAGAAAAAGTTCAAATTAGTGGATTAAACTGGATAAAATTAAAAATTGAACGTAAATTTCTCAAAAACTTGGAAAAACTACCAAATTTAGTCTGTAAAGCAATAAAGATAAAAATTTACTACCTTATTCTTTAGGTCTTTAATTTAACTGATAAGAATGCACTTATTACAAAAGAAGGAGAAGTAAAGAAACAGCTTACTGAGCGTTCCAAATTTGGTTTGTCTTGTTCCTTTACAACAACATCGGAACAAGAACAATCCGAAAAACCAAATATGAGCCAACACAATGAAGGGCGGACAAAATGATGGGCGGTCATTGTATTCACTTATGACATCATAACGTTTAAACTTCCACAAACGATCCGAATTCTCTTGCACCTTTTCGTAAGTGTTACTAGAAAAGAAAAGAAAAGAAAAGTCACCGATGAGGCAAATATGAAATAAAGAAACATCGAGCAAAATGTCGAGCTATTTGATTAAAAGTGGAGTTTGTAGTCTGAATCGCAGACCTCTACAAAACCGTAAGTGTTCATTTCGTTAGAGGATGCAAGCAGCCTATAGAGTTTGTTGGTAAAGATTCATCATTGGAGCAATAATTGAAAGACATAATATCTCAAGAAGAGAGTTTGATGAAATGGACACACGAGTAACTGGAATGCGTAAGAGAACCAAACTCGAAATCGGCCTCAAATTAAGTTTAAAGAGGGCACACAAATTTGAGTATAGTATATCTTTTTTAGATTTGCGGCTAAAAAGAATAAGACGTCTTATAAATGATAAGTTTTTTTGTATTGCGTCCTCAAGCAGTTGAGTACTGGTTCCTCTTATAAGAACAAACTTTAAAAGATTTTATTGCTTCTATGAACAAAATATTAAGAACACGTTAAGGAGAACATTTATTGTCTCTAAAACACCTGATTATTTTACAAAAATGGACTGAGATACTCGAAAAATGGAGAAAGTTAGAATAAAAAAAAAACAATTTATTCTAAAAAATTTTCTTATAATAAACGTGTTATTTCTCGAGATTAAATTGTTCTAAACCCCAAAGTCGTGTTGTAAAGTTTTCATGATAATACATATTGGAACTTTTGTTTGCGAATATTTCAAACATACAACTTACTTGAAAATGGCAATGAGCAGATTCAACAATAATATATTCGTCATCAACATGTAAATTGCCATGTAAATTGGTACGATCTTTTGTCCAATTTCATCTGGACATGGGTCATCGGGATTTTCTTGCTCACACAAAAGACCACCTGTTGTGTGGTTACGAATGGGTTCTAAGAGAAGATAGAAATAATATGACATAGATGGAAAAGTATTCTTCGGTTAATAACGACATGTTATTAATTTGCTTACTTTACCCGGTGGAAATGTTGGGGTGAAATAAAGCCAGAGATGATTTGACCATTTGGAAATATATTATTGTATCTTCTGGAAATTATTCATCAATGAGTAATTATCTTTGAGCAGAAGGATCTATATTGTTTAGTGTATAATCACCAAAAACAATTTTGTTTACGAAAATGTGGGAAACCTTTTCCCAATTTTCAGCGAAAATTTTCAAACTTTGATACAAATTTATGACCCTGTGGGGAAGTTGTTTTTTGATGTTTCATAATTTTAGGACCCTGTCAGAGACTCGATTGCTGTTTTATGTTTTTTTGTCTCTTTCTAGGGTGTAAAAAGGGACCCAAATGGCTACCACATACCCAACAACAACATCCATTTAGCCTGAGTGTTCCAGGAGAATGAAGATGAGAAAAGAAGAAAAATAAAACCAGCTGCGCTGGAAAGTCAGCCTTAAAGGGTTAAAATAATAACAGAAGTAGAAATAAGAAATCTAGCTTTCCTCAAAATCTGAGCAGCTTGAAAGAGCGCATCCAATTCGTTGAAAGACCTTTTTGGACCGCTCCCATGCATTGTCTTTTAAGCCCCTAAGGGACTTGAGTTTAAACTTTTGGATGGTAAATGAGGCCATATACGCCAAAACCAGTAGCGTAGACAGTACGTACGCCATTTAGCCCTACGGGCTTTATAAATCTATGGGGGCCACACGAATTTGAGTATAGTATATTTTTTAGACTTGGGGATAAATAGAGTAAGACGTCTTTTCAGAAAAATCAGTCAATCTACTTTACATTCTGTTGAATAATGCAAATTTCAACACTATCAGAAAATGCACAGCTTAATAAATAAGGTTTCTAGAAAACTCAAACCATCGCGCTCTACCGTGACAGTTTCTTCTTTTAGGAAAAATGATAATAAAAATAATATTGATCTCTGCTTATATATAGTGATTCTTATAGATAAAGATTCGTTTTTCAGCCAAAAAAAATAAGTGTTTCTAGAAAACTCAAACCATTGCCCTCCACCGTGACATTTTCATCTTAAAAAAAAAATAATAATAATATGACTACAAGAACATTGATCTATGCTTATAAATAACGATTCTTATAGATAAAGATTCGTTTTTTAAGCCCAAAAATTTTTTTTGTGAAAATCTGCTTCAGCCATCTTTAACCAATGATGTTAGCCTACTTTCATGCAAAAAAATTAATGATTCAATTTTTCATAGTCTTAATTAAAAACCCTTTTTTTAGCCGTTTTTTGGCTGAAACTTGTCCAATTTTTTTTTGTTGAAAACCAGGCTCCGTCACCATTTTGCACCTTTATACCAAAAATCAAAAGATTCCTATGATTCAATCCTGAGAAAAGTTGGTAACAGACGAACGAACGGACGGACGGACGGACGGACGGACGAACGAACACAGGTTAATTTATAGGACCTCCACCCCACCGGGGTAGGTCCAACAAACAAAGCTAAATTCAGTGCACACTTATCGTGAATAGACTTTAATAGCTGATACAATATGTTGGACGGTGAAAAAGAATGGGGCTATTATATTTTGATTTTTCCCTGCTGATACAAGCTGATACAATATTATTATAAGATATTTCTATTACAATATCCATACCCATGATATCGATATTCTGGTCTCCAAAGTCTCTTTAATAGGTTATAGCAGTTAATACTAATACACGTTTTTTTTTTTATAAGGAACACGTTTATAAGGAACTCGAGGTTGAAAATGGTTCAAAAAATAAGAAATTGTTAAGGAACTGCTCAAGCTGAGAATAAGTGGATTTGAAAATAATGTACCTTATTGGGACTAATTTGACCAAATTTTGATTTTTCAAGGGGCAAAAAGTTCAAAATTTCCTATGTAGTAAGGAACTCGATAAGGAACTTTGAGACTGAAATTCTCTGTAAAAATAAGGAACTCCAGGCTCAGAGCAAAGTTAAGGTTCCTTATAAAAAAAAAACGTGTAGCTAATAAAATATTATTATAAGGCGGACACTTCTAACTATCGGACTCTAACCTTATTCTACGATTGTTCCGCTACTTGGAGGTTCAACCGAACGAACGAACGAACGAACGAACGAACAAGCATTTTGATTTTTACTTTTCTTTATATGGATACAGCAAGACTTTTAATTGCAATATTTTAAGATGTCACTTTCAAGGGTCCCACTTCCACAGTTTGATTTATTTTGTAGCTCTTTGAAGTAAGTATCTACTTGGAGAGTTCTGAAAGTTTTTAGAGGTTTTGGAAAACATGCAAATGGATATCAACGGAATAAATCCGTTGCACAGTCGTCTCGATGTGGGATACGGGATATACAGGCTCAATAAAAACCGTATTTGTGACAAGTATGTAACTAATAGTATCTTTTAGAATGTAACAGAATGACATTTCAGAGATCTTTAAAATCTTTTTCGTGATATCTTCTTCAATTTTAAGGATTTTTGGAGTTGGATTTTCCGAAATGACATATTTCAATGATATGGTATAGGTTTCCGAGTAATTTGGGATGAAATATTCCAGAAAATTAAGATTTTTTTACTTCTACTATAGCAATCCTTTAAATTGGTTTTATTATCTAAACCCGGAAATCTAAATTTAAGGAGTAGACAAGGATGAAGAATTTCACAATTTTTGATTTCGGGCGACATTAAAAATGGAATATTTCGTCCTATGTCACTCTGTCGGTCAATATTTTGCTATTTCCTGAAAAATACACTATTTTCTATATTTATGTAATTTTCACCCTCCAAATCATATCCATTAGTTTTAAGACATTTTACTAGACAACCATTTTTTATCGATATTTTTGGAAAATCCTTTCCTACTCCATTCATCGTTTTCCAATATTTTCTAATAATTTACACCATTTGTGAGTACAATTTTCAAGACTGGGACTTTTACAGATAAGTACTAAACTATGGTTGTGGAATTTTTTACGAATTGATATCATGCAAACAAAAATAAGTGAAAGATCGAAAGTTGTTCCTCACCTCACATTCTACACGTTTTTTCTTTTATTAGAACCCAATTTATAAGAACATTGAGGCTGAAATTCGTCGAAAAATTAAGAACATCGTAAGAACATGCCCAGCCTCAGTTTGGAAAAAAATGACAAGAAACTACAATTTTTTCCTCTTTTCAAGCAGTTCTAAACAAACTTAGGTTATTAGGAATGGATTTTCTAAATCGAGAGTCAAATATTGTCCAAATTTTACCAATTTTAAGTGCTCTTTATTTTGCATGATATTGTCGATTTAGAGTAGTCTGAAAATTTAAGAACGCATCTAAGAACATTTCAGGCTGAAAATTGCTAAAAAAGTAAGCACATCCAGGCTCATCCAAATTTTAGGTGTTCTAATAAAAAAAAACGTGTATTGCTTTTGTAAACAAACAAGTGATACTTTTATGGACCTACCTAGTTATGCATTTAACACATATATAATTGATATCTACGTGAGCATGACCATTAAACAATCATTCAGAACACAAATAATGACGATCTATTAAAATTAGTCGTTTGTTTCTTATAATAAAAACGTTTAAAAACCAAAATTTCATGCTCTTGAAATATTCTTTCATATTCAAGGCTTTGTGAGCAAAAAAAAACACCTATCTCATCAAAAAATTGAGTAGTTTGGCTAAGAACATTGATGTATGCTTATCGATAGTGATTCTTGTAGATAGACATGCGTTTTTTGAGCCAACAAAATTTTTTTGAAAAAATCTACTTGAGCCATCTTTTACCTATGATGGTACCCTACTTTCATACAAAAAATCGGAAAAAGTTAATGATTCAATTTTTCACAAAGTCCAAAAAACCCCGTTTTTTAGCCGTTTTTTTGGCCCAAATTTGCCCCTAAAAATTTTTTTTTGAAAGTCAGGCTCCGTCACATTCGAGGGTTTATAGTTATGCATCTTTGTGCAAAAAATCATAAAGAATCAAAGAGGCAATCTCGAGAAAAGCTAATACCTAGGTAATTGATAATGTGCTTATAAATAAATATCGAATTTGGCCAGTTTTTCTATAAAACACGCCAAGCAACCAAAATTTCATGCCCAAACACACACATTCTTCAAAAGTAAGCCCTCATGAGCAAAAATAACATCTATCTCATAAAAAAATTGAGTAATTTATAAACTAAGAACATTGATGTATGCTTATTAATAGTAATTCTTATAGATAAACATGCGTTTTTTGAGCCGAAAAATTGTTTTAGAAAAAATCTGCTTGAGCCATCTTTTACCTATGATGGTACCCTACTTTCATGCAAAAAATCAGAAAAATTTAATGATCCAATTTTCCACAAAGTCCAAAAAACCCGTTTTTTAGCCGTTTTTTTGGCCCAAATTTGCCCCAAAATTTTTTTTTCGAAAATCGGGCTCCGTCACATTCGAGGGTTTATAGTTACACATCTTTGTCCAAAAAATCAGAAAAAACTAACGAGCCAATCACGAGGAAAGCTAATAACGAACGGACGAACGAGCGGACAAAGGTTAATTTATATGACCTCCACCCCACCGGGGTAGGTCCAAAAAATAGCAAAATTGATTTCGAGAAATTTTAAAATCGAATGTTTTGATTATAAGATAGAAAATGTTCTATCTATCATAAACATAAAAACATTCGAAAGAGTATCAGTAAAAGTCTCTTTGTTTGAGAAATTGTTTTTTTATTCAATGTATTTTCATTTTTTCAAAATCTTTTTCCAATCTTGTCGCACTTGTTTTTACACATCAGCATCATCAGACCTTACAATCAAAATAAAACCTTTAAATTGTAGTTGTTCGACCCATCAAATTAAAGCCTGACAAAAACATCTGGAACATTTTTCATCCTATCTCTTTTTCCTATAATAATTTAAAATATTAATTTAAAAGATTTTATCGTCAACATGAAGAATATGAGCAATCTGTTTGGCTAAAAACGCGTACCTATACCCGGGGGGGAGGGTTACGAGCTGACAGGGGGGGTGCCGCCCAATTTTCGAACTTTGGACCCTCACCAGGACTAAAAAGGAGAAAACAAAGGGAAATTTTGGGAATTTTACGACCCTTAGCGGGACAAACTTGACCAATTTTGACCAAATTTCGATCTTTCAGGGGGTAAAAAGTTGAAATTTTCCTATTTTTCCGACCCTTAGTGGGACTGAAATTAGATTTTCTGATTTTTCCGACCCTTAGCGGGACTTTGGAAGTCCAAAAAAGGTACCCTGAGGGGCGGCACATACCGTACCCTCCATTTGCCTAAGTACCCCCCCCCCGGACTATATACGCTGTATTTCATATTGTACCGTACTAATACAAGAGCATGTTTAAAAAAAGGCTCTGGTAAGCGAGAGGTCGAATTTCGTACACTTTTATGATTAGAAATGTTTGCTTTTTGCTTGCAATATTTTATCAAAAGAATAGTTTTATCTTTTTAATGACCATTCGATTCTTTTTTCGAATGTTTTGATGTTGATTTCATCAAAATAGAGATGTAAAAAAGATTGCAGAGAGAGAAGATCAAAACAAAGAAAAAGAGACAGGAATGGAGAGAGAAAATTTAGAAAACTTTGTTGATATTTTTCAAATTTACGATAAACCAGTTATCACACTCTTAAAGTGTGAAATTTTATGGGCTTTCAGAATATACCTTTTTTTCTTTGAAATTTTATTTTCGGGAGTAATCAACAAAAGAAGAGAAGGTGTCACTTAACCTTATGACATTCCTTAACTTGAATGAGACACGTAAAAGCTCAAAATATATTTCAGAAATAAAAATTGTGTTATCTTTGATTTTAAATATAATTAGTTTATGTTAATCACACGATAACGAGTGCAATTTTCGAATTTCAGGAGTTATTGTGTAATTACGAGCTAATCGCACAATATTTTTTCAATACTTTTTCCCAATCAGGAAAGTAAATTACACTAAAAGATTAGAATTAATTAAAATTAATTTTATAGACATTGGCGAGTTTGATTAATGATTAATTGCTCACTACAGGATGCAATACACGATTATTTCCTCTCTTTGAAGGCGCGCCAAAGAAGAAAAAATAACTTATCGTGCGATTAAATATTGAACATGACCCCCAGGTAGGCTCAAAAAGCTATTTTTCAAATATGGTAAAAAATGTTGTTCCATTTAAAGATGTAGCCACTCTTGCTTCCACTGCTAAACATATTGAGACATGCATCCGATTCAATTCATCACTACACGGTTCAGTCTGATTTTTCGTTAGTTTTTTGGACACGTTTTTGATAATTAATTTTTTTAGGAATAATGATTAAATAATACTTAAGTGTTTCTTAACCCTTTGAGTGCCAGGGTCCTTTTTTCTAAGTTTTTTTTTAAAAATTGCTAGTTCAAACTTTAAGGGCTTATATCTTCTGATCTAGAATGAATTAGAAGCTCGTATATAGCTTGTTGGACAGCTTAGAGTCTCCTCTTTCTTTTGGGCGCCTTCGGCGCCGCCCGATTTAGGAAGGGCGTGGTGGGCGGCGGCCAAGGGGGGGGGGTAGGTTAGGGAATTAAAACAGTCAGGCCCGCTGCGCGGACCTGACTGAACTGATGGAAAGGTGCCCAGTGGTAAAACTTCAAATCGACTCACTAGAAGACAGAATAAAGTAAAACAGGGCCAAATTTGGAGGTTCTTGGATCACTCGTTGACCAAAAATAGTCAAAAAACGGTCAGAATCTCAAAACAGTGAATTTTTGTCAATTTTTTGCATTTTTTTGACTTTTTCGCTTAAAATCTCGCTGGAAAGACTCACTTTTGAAATTTTTTTTGCTTGACCATAAAGGACAATCTAATTCCTACGAGTTCGACCAAAAATAACGATTTCTAAATCAAACTGGGCATTACAGGAGGGCTTCGCCCTCCTATATAGCCCATGTCGTATATATACGACATCGGCACTTAAAGGGTTAACTAACATGTTCACTATCTCATCTCGATTCTTTGATTGACGTCTTGTCTCATCTCTGTCAAACACTGGTTGCGGAAATACGCTCTTGTGTTTTGTTCCGGATGAAACAGAATACGGTAAGCCTTTAGCCCGTACATGAGGAATGTGATGACCATGGTATTGGCCAAAATCGCGATACATTGTGAAATTTCTTTTTCGATTGGCCTTTGAAAAGGAACGATGATGAAGCAAACAACAAATGAAGCGGTTAATATGAGTGTGGTAAACATCAAAACGACACCGTCGTTCATGACACTCGGAAAATGTCGTCCTCGAAAAGCTTGTATCGCGCACATTAGTTGGATTACTGCAATTGCGATCATTATAACATTGCTGTGAAAATAGGTATTGCATCCATACTCTCTTGTCATTTCCTGAGGATCTTCGAATTCAAGAATGGTTACTTGTTGTTGATAAAGGCAGACGAAGAATACAGCGTTGACGGAGACTAGAAAAATGACAATAGTCATAATCTGAGTCATTACTGCGCGTTTGGCTTCTTCGGCTGTAAGTTTTACCTTGCAAAGAAATGCTTGAAGAAGCTTTTGCGACTTGATGAAAACGATACCAACGTCGAGGGTGTATAAGGTGGTGAAAACTAATGGTTTCGAAACGCAATTATGATTCATAAAATATAAAAAAGGGGCGATGATCATTGTAACTGCCTGAATAGATATATGCAAAGTTGAAACTTTGAAATCTGATGTCGTAACAATAGGTGTGTTTCTTTTTATTACGAAGATTATCAAAGTTAGTATAGCAGTCAATGATCCAACCGATGAGATAACTCCAATGATGTAGAATACTTTTGGCTGGTAGCTGACAAAAATATTTGTGTAAGGATCCAAACACGCTGTTCTTTTTCCGTTGGCTATTGAAAGTCGTCCTTCACATGGATAACATAAATGGTTTCCAAAGTCGGGTTTGTGATGGTTCTTCTGGCAACGAACGCATATCCAAGAGAAACCGTGTTCAATTTTTTCATACGATCTGTAGAAACCAGGCTCACAATTTAAAGCAGAACAGTGACTGGTTTCCACCTCAGGTATTCCTATAACATTAGAGTAATCAAATCTTTATAATCTTAAGACTTTCCGAGTCTTCTCCTCTTACTTTCAGGCGATTGACTTCTAATGAAATCATAAATAAAAATATCACTAAACCGCAGTCACACCAAATAAGTGGTATTTCTGTATTAGTTTCATAGATTTTTATAAAAAAACCCGATGTTAGAAAAAATAGAATAAAAAACAGAAATAGTCTCATCACCTTGCCAACATAAAAAGTGCATTGTCTTGTTTTGGTTATAAGTACATTGGTTTGCATCATGGTACTTCGACCGATCTCTCATTAAAACGTTTTCATAACGTTCTATCCTTTCAGCATTTTTTCGACAGCCATATCCATAAGTCTGGCTTATGGGTATCCTTGTGTCTGACAATGTAACATATACATAATGTGACTTAATTAGGTTTCGAACGCTTCTCCAATTATCTACTTTGAAAGCTCTTTTCCGAATTGTATTTAATAATCGAATGCATTCGTAGTTAATAGAACAACCACAGTTATCAAATCGTTGGAAATCGAAAATCCCGGAATAAGATAGCGTTTCCTGCAATGAATATCGTTGACCAACATGAGTAGTTTTGTTAATGTGTAAGTATAAACTTTTAAACATTTGCAAGTCGAGTCCCGAGAGGAGGTCCATGAAAGAAAAAAGTCCAAAATCTATAGTTATGAATGAAGATCTGATATTTTTAAAGCAATCAAAGTTTTCTGGATTATTCTGACTAAATAGCATATTATTCAGTAACCCTTCAACCAATATCGGAATGGTAAAATTTTCCTTTTCCATTAATATCCCTAATTGTTTGATGATTGAAACTTGTCCAAATTTATCACCCATAGTAAGCACTGCTGGTTTGTTTTCCTTGAACCATTTTGGAGAGAAGTAATCTTCCTGACTTATATTCCAAGACTTGTCAATTTCTTTCCAATGGACACAAAGTTTTGATTGCAGGGCTTTATATTTTAAAATTTCAAAAAGAGGGTTCATCATGAACGGTTGAACTTTGAATATAACGAGATGCTCCAATTCTAAACGATGCGTGATTATATAATGGAGAATAGTAGCGTAAATTTCGTATAGCTCATAGTCAATAGAAGAATTGTAAGAGACGTATCTTCCTGTAAACCTGATGTCATCATGAAAACTAGAGTCCAGATAATTCATCATCTCTGCTGGTCCTTCTGCGTAAATTGCAATGACTGATGATAAGCTGTATGATTTGTTAAGCTTTTCAGACCACGTATTGTAGTGAAGTGATTCATTCAAGTATATAGATTCAACGATTTTTGGAAGACTATTAAAATCATCACAAACATCTATTGAAATGTGTTTATATTTACGATTATACTCTTCATATTCCCATATGAACTTGATGCTTTTGTCTAGAGCTTCACTGAGGTGATGAAGTTCTGTTCGGTTTGTTTCATTATAGCATGCAGAATAAATACCAATGACATACATTGGATATTGATCAGCTTCATCATAGTTGCATTGTAACCGTGGTTTGATGGAAGAGAAAAAAAATAATATCAAAATCATGAAACTATTCATGTTGGTTTATATTTCTGTTTTCGGTGAATTGTGTTGTGATATCTAAAATTCAGCCTCAATTTTTCCCAAACAAAGTAATGATTTAGTAAAATTATTATTCTTTTTCGAATTTACACGTTTCTTTCTTTGTTAAATCGTAAAAAACAAGAATTCTGGAAATTCTTGGGAACTCTGAGATAGCAGCTTTAACACCTTTAGACTCTCATTTTTCTTATTAACTGAGTCGAGAATAAAAACTTTACTTCACTTTCTCTTATTTTATGTGCCTTAAAATGTCCGATTGATTGGCTATTCACTATGGATAATCATTCTTGGCCTTTAAGAAACTCCCAAAAAAACCTTTGATTTTAGGAGAAAAAAAAGGGGGGGGGGCAATTTCCGTTTCTTTAATGATGCTTCAAAAAACAAATGACTAAATCTTAATTTCATTTCTGTTATTGACTTCTTTGATGGACTTGACTACTTATTAATCAGTACGTGAATAGTTTTTACTTTTTTTAATTTTTTCTTTGCTGAGCTTAAATAATAAAACTGCATGACAAAATGTTTTACGTTTTATATCACTTTATTTCTATACTCTGTAGGTTCTTTAAATCATTTAAATTGTTCGTTCATTCACCTGCTCACCTGCCTGTTTCCTACTTTTCTTAGGGTTGACTTTTTCGTTTTTTTTGCACAGATCTGTATTTTAACAGAGTCTACTTTTCAAAAAATCTTTTTACCAGAAATCACTGTTCTTCTTTTATTTTAGATTGTAATTTTTCTATTCAAAAATTAGTTTTTACGCACAAAAAATCATCAACGGTAGCAATAGCCAAGATTAAACATGGTTCAATTTTCAAATGAATTAATTATTGTAGCCGGAACTAGTTATATAACCGGGACAGCTGATTATTCGAGAAAACGATTTTTTGGATTTCACGAATTGTATTTGAAATTTTCAACACTGATGCGAAACAACAATTTACCGAAAGCGTGACGAGAGTATCTTCAAAAACTTGTTATGTCCTGTATTAGTAATCAGCTGTACCCTCTTTCATCCCCTTGTCTCTCGGCGCACAGTATTGAGGTGATAGTAAGCATTCAAAGTTTAACATTCGAAAACTTTTCCTTCTAATAAATTTGCGTTTATTGATCGTAAATTTCTAAAAAGTCATCTGAAATTCATAAAAATGGGACTACATTAACAAGTTAATTAGAGATAAGAGGGGAGTGAGACGAATTTAAGAATTGAGATATTATTGTTCTTCGATTGAATGTTATAAACATTTTTAAGGTTAAGGATTTTGCTAGCTTCGATTATAGCAATAGCGTCCAGTTGGGGCTTTCTTAAACTATGACTGAACAGTTGGTAGGGCAATCCCGAGAAATATTCAACCACAATCGGAGATCGTCTATACCCGATAAAACCACCTCCATAGGTGATATTAACTGGTGATGGATCGCAGCACTTCTAGGTCCCTGCTAGTTTGATTCGCAAACCTCTATAGATATATCTCCTATATAGGTTTGCTTAATAGTGTACGGCTTGCCTTCCCGCTATGGTGGCTCTTATGGTGGCCGATTTTACCTTTTTTGGCGAGTTACGGAAAGGGACGAGTTTTATATATGGCGAGTCAGAAAATAATGAAAATAAAAAAGAGACAAAGTCGCAAAAATATGTTCTGTCTTCACTTTGACTTATTATATAACAGTAAGAGAGTCTGGATAAAAAAATTTATGAAAAAGTGTAAAACAGTGTATTTTATGAAAAGCCTAGTTCTTTGAGTTCTATAAACATCAGCTTTCTGACTTCAATCTCACATCATTGTACAGGAAGTCAGAGAAAAGATCAAAACAAAGAATCCATAAAAAAGAAAGCACTCTGTTCTAAAAAAACGACTTAATAAATGAAAAAATCCTCTTGCATCCCTATAATAGTATTGAATAAGGTTTTTTTCTTTTGTTGAGGAAAAGAAACTATAAAAAAATTTGAAAGAAGAAACTTGAGATCAGAGAAAATTTGTACCTTGAAACCATTAAAAATGTAGAAAATATTATATATACAAAATTTATTAAGTTTTCTTCCAATTTAAAGATGTATCACCAAGACATCTAAGAACTATCAACTAAAATCTCCTCTGTCTGCGAAAAGTCAAAACAAAAACTCAATCTCTCCAAAGTTTTCGAAACCGACAAAAATATGAGAAATATTTAATCACAGCTGCACGGTTCATGCTTTTTGGAGTGATATACCAAGAAGGCCAAACTAGAGGTATGAACCCTTGTCCAGAGTCAGTTTTTGATGGCTAAAATTTGAGAAAAAACTTACAAAAAATTTGACTTTAAAACTCTTTTAAAGTAGCTTTGAAAACTTAAGAAATCTTCCAGAAAACCAAGGAATCCTACTCTCTAACAAAGAACAAAGTAGATTTGACATACCTGTTGCTTTATTGTAGGCTCCAAAGTGACAATACTTGTTGAAACTTGAAAAAAAATCAAGATCTTGTAACCAAAACATCAGCCAAAACCAAAACAAACAAAAAATCTTAATTTGAATCATCATTTCATGCAACTGAGACACAACTTTCCCTTGATGCATTCCATAGATACAACTGAACATAAATTTACACATACAAAGCTTTTAACTCTAAAATTATAACTTCCAAAAACCAAAATAAACTCCAAAAAAGAGAAAATCTCTACTTCGCTTCGGCAGCCATGTTGAATTCAAAATGTGAACAATCAAGCGAGCCTGTATCAAACTAGCACGAACATTTTTAATATCGCTATCAATAATGAAAATATTTGTTATTAGTTTGTTACAGGCTATGAAAAATCTAAATCGTAACGGGGAGAGTTCCTTCACAAATTCATCATCATAAGCACTCGCCAGCTGAAAAGGGTTGTTCGCCGAAATTCGGCGAAAAGCGGCATATTCTGGGAAAGAGGATCTACCGAGTATTAAGCAGCCTCTATAAGAAACTTTTTTCGCTAGAGGATGAGCAGAAGCCTAGGTCCCTGCGTACCCCCTCCTGTGGAATAGCCGTGTAGCTTAGGCTATGAGTTTTTATCGGAATAATTAATTTTTCGTACATTTTAGAAAAAGCGCATGCTTAAAAAGACAACCATTTTAATCGAAGCCTTTAGAAAATTAGAAATAGCGAGTGAAGTGTTATATTACCCCAGACGTTATTAATCGATTAAAATCGATTATCGATTGAAATCGATAGCTAATCGATAATTAATCGATTGATTAAATATCGTTTAAAAACGATAATCGATAGCTAATCGATACTCACAATTTTTTGGCACTCAATTAAATTATCACCGTAGATTTTTAATCGATAATATCGATTACAGTGTTAATAATTGATAATATCGATTAATATCGATATAATGGGTACCTCGACCCTATCGATTTTTAATGGATATTATCGATGATTGCTATAATCGATATCCTATATAATCGATATAATCGATACTCACGATTTTTTAGGCGCCGATTATTTATCGATTATCGTTTTTAATCGATATTTAATCAATCGATTAATTATCGATTAGCTATCGATTTTAATCGATAATCGATTTTATCGATAAGTAACGACTGGATTACCATTAAAGTCAACTTACCAAAAAGATCTTCATAGAACAATTCTCCATACATTTGCCAGTAGGGTCGATTTAATACCATCACAAACGTTTCCCATAAGTCAGTTGTATTTGGGTATAAGACAGCTTGTTTAGCAACGCCATAAGCCAGAATGAAGACAGCCAAGATGACAACAAAGTATAACAAGTCGTTCAACTAAAACAAAATTCATGAATATTTATGACGTAATGTTTTCTACGGAAATACCCCCGCCGGTTTTAGCCAGTAGTGGCAAATTTAAACTAGACAAAAGTTGTATAACATTTGCCACTCCTGGCAAAAGCCGGGGTCTTTCCGTAGAAACATTACGTCATGAATATCATGAATTTAAAGAGTAGAAAAATTGTAGAGAAGACTAATTTGAACTCCTTAAAATGGAAAAATTTGATGACGATTAAACGCCAATTTCAAGAAATAATGTCTTATATGCTATCCTAATTTAAACACCGAATCTATACATATCATTCGAACTCGGCCACGATCAACGTTGATGGCGAAAATATAATATCTAAGTTTAGCGAGATTCGCTTTCCGTTGAAAAATATAAAGGGGAGTCTCTATAACTCGAACACACAAGAGGAACACAAATTTGTTCGATTTAAGAAAAATTCGAGTTATAGAGTAAGGCATTGTTAACTGAAGGGATCGTAAAACTTGCTCCAGTTAAGGAAAATTCGAGTTATAGAGGTTCGAGTTATAGAAACTCCGCTGTACTTTGAAAATGATCCTCCAAGTTTAATGAACTATAAAGTTTCCATAATTATTTTCTGGTACAGTCTCCAGAGCTTGAATCTCTATTATTCGAATGTCTCAATGAATCAACTTTTCTTGTCCTTTCACTAAACAATGCTTTTTAAACCAGTCTCTTTAACTCGAAAATTCCATAACTCGAACAAATTTAAGTCCCCCCCTCCCCTACGTGAGTTATAGAGAATTCACTGTTCTTATTCAGAATGAATCAAAAGTCGAATCAAAACATCCGGTTTTTAGTGCCTACTTTTCAAACTTATTGAGCATAGAATTTGAGCACTATCCTTTCAGAATCAGGGTTAGACCACAATGGAAGATTAAGATACAGACCAGATTATTGATAAAACAAGTGATACTTTTATGGACCTACCTGGTTATGCATTTAACACATATAATTGATATCTACGTGAGCATGACCGTTAAACAATCATTCAGAACACAAATAGTGACGATCTATTAAAATTAGTCGTTTGTTTCTTATAAAAAAACGTTTAGAAACCAAAATTTCATGCCCTTGAAATATTCTTTCATATTCAAGACTTCGTGAGCAAGAAATACATCTATCTCATCAAAAAATTGAGTAATTTGCTTTGGCTAAGAACATTGATGTATCCTTATTAATAGCAATTCTTATAGATAAACATGCGTTTTTTTGAGCTAAAAAATTCTTTTTTTACAAAAATCTGCTTGGGCCATCTTTTACCTACTTTCATGCAAAAATTCAGAAAAAAACAATGAACCAATATTTCACAAAGTCCAAAAACCCTTTTTAGCCGCTTTTTGGCCCAAATTTGCCCAAAAACATTTTTTTTCAAATATCAGTGTCCGTCACATTCGAGGGTTTATAATTATGCATCTTTGTGCAAAAATCATCGAGAAAAGCTAATACCTAAGTAATTGATAATGTGCTTATAAAAAAATATCGAATTTAGCCAGTTTTTCTATAAAAACACGCCAAGCAACCAAAATTTCGTCTCTAAACACACATATTCAGCCCTCATGAGCAAAAAAACATATATCTCATAAAAAAATTGAGTAATTTGACTAAGAACATTGAAGTATGCTTATTAATAGTGATTCTTATAGATAAACATGCGTTTTTTTGAGCCAACAAAATGTTTTTGCAAAAATCTGCTTGAACCATCTTTTACCTATGATGGTACCCTACTTTCATGCAAAAAATTGGAAAAAATTAATGATCGAATTTTTCACCAAGTCCAAAAAACCCAAAAAATTTTTAGCCGTTTTTTGGCTCAAATTGGACCAAATTTTTTTTTCTCCGAAAATCGGGCTTCGACACATTCAAGGGTTTATAGTTATGCATCTTTGTGCAAAAAATCATAAAGAATGAAAGAGCTAATCTCGAGAAAAGCTAATACCTAAGTAATTGATAATGTGCTTATAAAAAATATCGAATTTGGCCAGTTTTTCTATAAAAACACGCCAAGCAACCAAAATTGCATGTTGAAACACACATATTTTTCAAAAGTAAGCCCTCGTGAGCAAAAAAAATCTATCTCATAAAAAAATTGAGTAATTTGAATAAGAACATTGATGTATGCTTATTAATAGTGATTCTTATAGATAAACATGCGTTTTTTAAGCCAACAAAATTTTTTTGCAAAAATCTGCTTGAGCCATCTTTTACCTATGATGGTACCCTACTTTCATGCAAAAATTCAGAAAAAATTAATGATCCAATTTTTTCACAAAGTGCAAAAAACCCGTTTTTTAGCCGTTTTTTGGCCCAAATTTGCCCCAAAAATTTTTTTTTCGAAAATCGGGCTCCGTCACATTTTGGCAACCACCATTTTGCACCTTTATACCAAAAATCAAAAGATTCCTATCATTCAATCCTGAGAAAAGTTGGTAACAGACGAACGGACGGACGAACGGACGAACAAACATAGGTTAATTTATAGGACCTCGACCGGGGTAGGTCCAAAAACAAAGATTTACCATTTCCCGAATCATGACAATTTTGGGTCCCATTTTACGATTGACCAAAAAGATTTGTAGCAGACGGAAAAAGAAGAGTGCAATATCTGTAGCAAAAATGACACGAGCAACTATCAAGTAATTTTGGTTGTTTTCGAAGTACGCCACATAACGAAAGGCGGCCGCCACAACAAACGCCACCAATGATATAAAATCAACCAAATTCCACGGATCAGTGAAATAGAATTCAATTTTCTTGATGAAATTTGTTGGTTCTTGATATAACAATTGTCTGAACTCTTCGAAGATAAGAGTAATGACCCAACCATGAAGAACATATTCAGCAGGGTGGATTTTGATTTCGAACCTTGAGCAGATGATAAATGTGTACAGTAACAAGAAGATCAGATACGACGTCTAGAAAATAATTATTGGAAAAATAAGTAGAACCGATACTACGCATCAATACAGGGGGGGTTGAGATTTCGGTATTGCGGTTTTCACTTCAAAATATTTTCGGTATTTCAGAATTCTTTTGGTTTGGTATCGAAATAGCAGGGGGGGGGGTACATGTTTAGTGTAGTAACCCATTGGGTAATAACCTGATTTTCGGTAATTTTTGAAAAATCTGGGACCACCACCCTTTTTTAATACATGGTACTAGTTTTTTCTGGGATTTTTTTTAGGGGACCACCCCTTTTACTACCATGTAGTAGCTATTACCACCAATTCGAATCCTTATACCACCCTTTAGTACCTTGTAGTAGATATCACCGTCCACATAAATCCCTAAACCACCCTTTTAGTAACCTGTAGTAGCTATCACCACCCATTTCAATCCTCATACCACCCTTTTAATATCCTGTAGTGGCTACCATCACCTATTTTGAATCTTTACAACACCCTTTTAATACGCTGCAGGAAACTAACCACACCTGTACCATTTACTTTGTCCAATTCTTTCTGGGTCTTTTGAAAAATTACTGAAAAACAATAACAAATACAGCCATTGATACTAACCATGATTTTTTTCTAAAATTTTGGGATAGAAAAGCTTTCGCTGGCTCCTTGAACCTACTTAAACCTATTGAAAAATGAAAACAGAAAACTGAAAGATTTCTTACTAAAGTATAAGGGGAAATTGGGGAGGATAAAAAAGAATAATAAGTAAGTTATTGTAAGTTGAGTGCAACTTCAGATCAGAAAAAAGTGCCAAATATGGCCTGGTAGGCAGCTTACAGAAACAGCAGCAATAGAAAAAAAAGTTAGTTTTCATTTATAAGCAAATTTGGATTTAGTATTGTTAACCAAAAAGATTTTGCTACTAGATTAAAAAAACTTATTTTCACTTTTTACTTGATTTCACTCCAAAATATTAGACCGAAGACTGGCATAGACCATAACTCAAAACCTCAAAACTGAATTTTATGGAACATATAAATACAGAAATGCTCTTTTTAGTTAAAAATTCAAAATATACTAGACTACAAGTGTGAACCTGTGAAAAAACTTTAAAAAATCTAAAACAAACTGGTTAACAAGGAGATTTGGATTTTTCTAGACCAGGCTCTAGACTAATTGATTAGAAACTTCTTAATGAATGTCAGAGTTAAAAACAATAAAAAAGAATACACACAGCACCGATTTATGTAAACATTCGAAATTCGAATAATTCAAACATTCAAAATTGAAATTTCTAAACATAACAAAAAGAAAGAAAAATAAAAATAAACAAAGAAAGAAAGAAGAAAGAAAGATTTTAGTTATGGCACGTGTAGTACAGTGCAGTACGAAAATACAACTGGCAGTTTATCGATTTTGTTTGATCAAATCTAGCTGAATATACTACATTGTACTATCCTTTGAAATTGAAGTTTACCTTGGTACCACCCAATTTAGTACATTGTAGTAATTTTTTCTGGAATTTTTTTTAGGGGACCACCCTTTTTACTACCATGTACTAAATGGAAATAACTTCAAAAAACCACCACCCCACCGGCCATGGGTCACTACACTGAACATGTACCCCCCCCCCCCTGGAAATAGACCTAAATCAAATTCATTTCTGTATTTCAGAATTTCAGAAAATCCATGATAACTCGAATCTTGGAAATCACGAAGAAAAAACAGAGCCGTCAAACACTACCTTTTTACAAATTTCTATCCCCGTGAACATTGACCCCCGGACAGCAGGTCTAAACCCCCGGACAAGCATCAGTTGACCCCTTGGACATTACCCTCAAACAGAGCAAGTTTACCCCCCCCCCGCGGACAAGGCAAATTTTGTAGATTTTTCACTACCCCCCCCCCGGATACTATATCCTCAAACCCCTATGTATGGACATTTTCTGGAAGAGCCCATTTGGAATTTTAACCCCTATGGAATTCCGCCACATATCAAACCTCAACCCCTTAGAACGGAAATAAACCTCCTCGACATATGGTGTTTTTTTCCTGGAAAAGCCCAATAATGTCGAAGTATAATTTTAGTTTTTTCAGCTACAACATTTCCTTGAATGAATGAATGAATGAATGAATAAAATGACTGAAATTTACCAAATTAGTGATGAACTTCACGAATGGCGCTTTATAGAAAAATAATATACGATCGAAATAACTCAATGTCTTTGGTCCTTTCAAAGCAGCTTGACCAGACTCATTGTTGATGTCATCAAAATGTTCACGAACTGAAATGATAAGAATATGAATCGCATAAATCGTATGAATTGTATTAAAGTTCCTCCGGCCCACCTTTATAGCAACCACCAAGCCCCCTCCTACAATCATGGTCGAAATATATTGAGATTTTAGTGTATTTTAAAGTTTTTCAGAATTTAAAGTTCGGGCGAGAATTGCTATTTTAGCACTTCCACTTTCTTTCATTGAATACGATTTAAGAGGGGTTTGGTGGCTTCTAGGCTATATTCCAAGCCTTATTCAAGCAAATTTGAGCTTTTAAATCCTGAGATCCTAAGGTCCTAAGTCTTAAGTCTCGTGTTAAAACTCAGAGTTAAAACTCTACTTTCCAACTGAAGTTTAAGGCGCTTAAAATCATTTGTGGTGTTTCAAATTTCGCCGGGAACTCCCCTTTGTCTCAAATATGTTGTCCATGATTATAGCGCACAATAGCGCCTTCCACGCTCCACTGAACAGCAACTTACCAATCGACTGCTGTCCAGCAGACTGCAACAGATTCAACGGATTCGAATGTTTAAAAAATTTTAAAGTTCAATTTTTGATGTCTATCGTTCAGTCTACATTTTTTTTGGTTTTTTCATTGATTGTCTGTTTGCTCTATTATTTATTACACTACTTACTTATTCAACCAATATTTCCGAATTGTATTTACATTAATTAAGTATTGTCATCATAATATCATTATTTAGTATTCCATCGTAATATAAGGCGAAATTAATAAAAAAAAAAAAATCTTTTGATGGCGATGACTGCAAATAACAGGTTTAAATTCCTCCTTAGTGAATTAACACATTGAAGAATTGAGTGACTCTTTTAAAAGATTAATCCGGAATCGCATGAAGATTTAAAATTAGACTCTCGGTTCATTTTGAAGTTTCATCAAACGAAAAGATTGAAAAGACCTCAGGCTTTTTTCGCAATTTACAGGATACGAATCTAAACCTGGTTTTCTTCCATTGTGAATTGGCTAAACGAGAATTTATGGGTGATACTCACCGACATTTATATATAAAACCCGCAATCTTTGACCAGAGTTTCTTTTAAAGGCCGGTCTCCACTTTTGCACGACATGAGCGAAAGCTTTTTGACGTTTTTGTAAGGTCATTGGTCGGTTGAAAAATGAAGCGCAATTCCATTGGTCGAAATTGACGTAACGGATGAAAAAAGTAGAACTTCCTTAAACTTTTTTGTTCGCGTGAAACTTTTTTATGACGTAATCTTTTCTTCAGGCAAAAAAGGTTAAGAAAAAAACCGTCGCCCATTTCGCGCGAAAGAGGAGACCGGCCTTAAAAGTGGTATCTGTAAAGAAGCCTTTATAATGCTTAAAATTAACGTCAAAAGGCGCTACATCATTACAAAGAAAAGTAGATCTAGCGCTCTCGATGCATTAAACCGCTATTGAGTAGTGCTACACTTAGTAGAAAAAAAACTCCGACCGAAAGATTTTGCTTGCATGGGATTGAGAAACTGCAGCCAGGGTCTATATAAAGTTCAGCTGTGATACTGCTAACGACGTACTCTCGGGTACCTAATAGCCGGGGAGGGGGGGTTGGAATAAGCAGGGGGTTGGAAAAAATCACAAAACTTAATAAGCGGGGGTTGGAATAAAAATGCCCTTGGTGGAAAATTTTAAAAAAGGAGGCTAATACTGCAGAATTAAGACAAAAGAGGGAACTTTCAAAAACATTTTTTCCAAAAATGAATAAGCGAGGGGGGATGGAATAAGAATGTCCAGAGTGGAAAATTTTCGAAAGATTAATTAGCAAGGGGGACGGCTATTAGGTACCCGAGAGTACTTTCAAATCGTATCTAGAAGGAAAAAGATTAAAATGAAACAAAAAAATACGTACACGAGTGCGTGTCTTCATTAAACTGTGTTTCCTTGAGTTCACTCTCTATAAAATCCGAGCGTTCCCTGATAGCGTTGAACGATTCACGTGACGCTTGTAATGAAAGAGACATGCTTGCATTCAGGTCATCTGTTTCATCATAATTGTTGTTCTCGTAACCCTCGTCGTCTCCTAACCCTTCATCGTCTTCTTTGTTGGAAGCCAGGTCGACGTCTTGGTGGAATGTGATTAGAGGTTGGATGAGAAATGGTAAGAATATACACGGCACAATCTGTTATTGTTGTTGTTGAGAAATAGAAAAAGATTGAATGTGAGAATCAGTACATTGGAGAATTTCCTCAAGCCTTCGTCAAAACTACGGAACTTTTCTACATGTTAAGTGGAAAGCAGGCGTAGTATGTCCTCTTTGCTTCTAAAGTGAAAAATGCGGTGAAAATTCGTTTTAAAAGCAAAATTGATTTCTTTATGGGGTAAAATCTACTTTGCTTTACGCTTAGCCTGCCGAAAAGTTTCGTAGCGTAAATTAAGGCTAAAGGAAATTCGTTCAAAGTCGTGGTAATACCGAGTTTATGTATGTGTGTTTTTCTGTGTGTTTCTTCTAATTTGTTAACACCCTAACTGACTGAGGACGACGATAAATCAGCAGTTTTACCGTCCTCTATTTTGCGGATCTAAACTACGGCTTTTTCCAAATCGCTTCAGTCACTTTACCGTCCTCAAAAGTGCATATACATAAACTCGCTAATACACCAGCAGACACTCTGAAAAGCAATAATTTCGAATCAGCTTCTTAGATACTATCCTACTGCTAGCCCTTTTCACGTAACAAGAACATGCAATTTGCGAGAATAATTCATTTCCATATGAAGTTTTAACAAACCTACCCTCCAATAAGAAGTGTTGATGTACAAAGAACCCATCCAGAAGCGACTTAGAAGCGTTTGACACGAAGGATGAGCTACGAATTCTTGGTTATCTGCTGTCACAGCAATATCCAGGTTTGACAGTTGGCCGAAATTCTCTTGTTCACTTATGACGATGTTTTGAGCACGCTCATCGTTTTCCTTTCGACATTCATCCAATACTCCAACGGCAAGTTGTTCATATGTGCTGCAAAAGAAAATAAAGAAAAAGAACGTTGAAGCAGGGGCAGCGGTTGTACTTTGAAAGTGGTAAGGCCATTGTTTAGTGTTTAAGGAGGCGCCACCATGGTTGGTGCCGACGGGAGAAGATTTTTGAAAATTAGCCCTTCTTTTTGCTTTGAAAAAATTTGGTCGAGCCAAGGCCAGGGTGGCCCCCCGCTGCCGCGGCCTCTATGAAGTACGCTTTATCATAGAGTTTTTACAGTTAGGCACACACTGGGCCTCTAACCCGCTCTTCTTAAAATCTTATTTTCTTATTTCATGTTGTTTCCGTCGGTAAATTTCTTTAAATAGAGTTTAGTCCTAGGACTACCTCTCACTTTCCATATATGACTCTTGTCGCTCTTGTCTTTTACTTTCGATGTTTTTTGTCTTTCGCTTTATGATGCCATTGTTTTATTATCTTGCGTTCTTTCCTTGAAAAATTGTCCGATACTCTGAAATCATCTTTATCTAGTTTGTAGGCTTTATGGGCTATCAATGAATGAATACTGTCAAAGAGTGCTCTACAATACGTAATTGTCTATGACTACAATACCAAATGCTATATATTTTCTGCAAAGATTAAATGATTGGAATGAATGGTTCGTAAAATTCACCTGGCAATCGTATAAGCGTGATTTAATTTTTGCAAGAAATAACTTTTTTTAAACAACTTACAAATACAATCTTGGTTTTTTTTTTCTCTTTCGATATTTCACGAGATTTTCTTTGGAAAGTGCTCAAACTTTTTGGGATTGTTCGAGGTTTGGAATATTTGCTTTGATTTACTCGATATTACCAAGAAAAGGATTCTTACTTGGCATGGTCAATGAGATCACCAATAGTATCCACAACATTTTTGTCATCTGCAACTCGTTCTGCAAGTTTCTTTAACAGTTTAGATGCCATCAGTGCACAAGCAATGCTGTCTTCACACTGTGTCCATAATAGCTTTGCTAGTTCCCTTCGATTACATAAGATTGCCCAAGTGAATAAATCGAGATCTGGCTCTGGTAGTGGTAAAGGTTTCTTTGGGTCGAAATTTCCTTTAAAAATAAAATTTACATCAAATTTTAAATAAAAAAATGATTTCAAACTTGTCTGTACTAATTTTGATGTGCTTTTGCAGGCTTTAGGAGGAAATTTTGGCGGGAATTTAATTTGGCGGATGGCCGAAAAAGCTTTTTAGAGGGAATTTAATTTGGCGGATGGACGAAAAAACTAAATTTGGCGAGAATTTAATTTGGCGTTTGCTGAAAATTTTATCCTTAAAATGGTGTAAAAACAGCAAAAAAAATGCAAAAACACCCTAAAAAAGATCATATTTTCAAAAAGTTTAATTTGGCGGGAATTTAATTTGGCGGGAGGCGGAAAAAAGAAATTTTGGCGGGAACTTAATTTGGCGGATTCTGGCCAAATCCGCCAAATTTTCTTTCCGCCAAAATTTCTTCCTTTAAGGCAGTATTTTTTCGATCAGTAAGATTTTGAATGCAAAGACTAAATCCCAAGTCAACAATCAGATACATATTGGTTGTTTATGCTTACACAGCACCCCCAAAAGTCTCCAAATCCTTTTCTAAAAATAGAATTTACACAAATGTTGCCGGCAAATCTCCCGGTTTATTGCCGGTTGTAATTGATGGATTGCCAGACTCAACAAGAGTGTTACCAGCAAGATGCCGATAGTTTCACCGGTATTAAGCCGGAAGATTTGTATGTACTTAAGATCGCTTGTAGATTCACAAATAGCAAAAGTGATACCTATTGTGTACTGGCGTTGTTTGGTATATCGACTTTCAAATCGATCTCCCATCAATTCTTCCATGACGTGAGCAATGTTGGACATGTCAATCTTTCCCATGTTTTGGTCTCGCTCCAAGTGTTTCCATTTGCACTGAAATTTAGATACAGTGAAGTCTCTTTAAATCGAAACTCGATAATTCGAATGTTTTCTTGTTCCTTCAGTTAATAATACCTTACTCAAACTCGAAAGTTCCTTTAACTCAAACAAATTTGTGTTTCCCGTGCGTGTTCGAGTTATGGAGACTCAACTGTACAGTTAATGCGTATTTGGGTAGTAGAGTTAGAAAAACGAGGTGGCATGGGTCGCATTTAGTACATATGGTCTGTTGGTACTCCTTTAAATTAGCCAAGTGTTCCAAAAGTGTCAAATCCTTAAGAGCAGGGGAAGATTGACTTTGTGAAGACGCTGAATGAAAAAATCAAATTAGCTCATTTGCCAGCAGCATAATAACGCATTAATACAGATATGAAATTGACAGGACGCTTACCAATTCTGCAATAAAGCTTCCAAACGGACTGTTCGGATTGACCTAAAGAGAAAACAAACAAAAGAAAAATAAAAAATACAAATTATAGCAACAACATTTCCCCTTTTAAAACGTCTTACAGCAAAATAATATATAAATGGGAGGACTTTTAATTGATAAAAAGGACGTTTTTTTTATATAAGTAAGTAAGAGTCAATATTCTGGCTAAGCCTGGGTTTTTAATTTTTTTGAAACCTTTATAAATAATTGTAAAGTTGTTCCAGAATGATCTTTACCTAAATTTGCACAAAATTAGTATTTTCTTAGTAATTTCGGAAATCTCATTTCTTCTAAAAAAAAAGCTTGTAAGAAAGTGTTTATCTACTCACCTCTCGATAAAGTGTTAGAAGTCTGGGTAATGTCAAGAAGCTTTTCAAATTGAGTCCTTCGCGTAAGAAAAGGTCTACGAAATCAAACTTGTTATCAACAACGGCCGCCAACATCGATTCGTACAGCCATTCGCTCTGAATAAACAAAATCAAAACAAAATTATTAAAATGACGGCAGCTATTCGATTAAAGTCTCCAAAACCAATTATTTCTTTTCTCGTACATTTGAACAAGAACAGAAACACCATAGTTGAAGTAGACGATGCTATCGTCCGTATAATATGTTATTATGATATAACATAGTTTGTATATTATAAAACGTAATATGTTTCGCGGCGGATAGAGTCTGTGTTTACGGACGATATCAATTTGGCGCTTTTCTTGATTTTATCTTTGCCCTTACCGACCTTGGAGAAGGGTCGGTGAATTTTGCGGAAAATCCCTGCAGATTTATAGACGAACTTGGTAGAGAAAATCAAAACAACACAAAATCGAAGGGAAGGATGCAAGTAGAAGTAGGAAGTGAACTTTATCCAAAAAATGGTTGTTTTCTTTGAGCATGATGGTTCTGGGTCTTGTGAAGAAGAATGTTCTTGTAGGATAAATTGGTGGCTGAAGATAAGACCTTGCATAAACGCATTCATCTTTAGCTTTTATGACAATATTAGTTAGAAGGGATTGTTTTCCTCAAGGCCCACAAACAAATTCTAACTTTGATTTTTTGGAAATTTTATTCAACTTGATGCCTGACACCTGAAGTAGCATCTAAAGGTAAGGTTTATATTCACTGGATTTCGAAGTTTCTTTTATGGTAGCAGGAATCAGTGTCAGAGTTGAGACTGAAATATTGACTTTTTCCAGTTCTGTCAAGTAATAATTTTGTGCGCGCAAAAATATTTCTATCTCTGTAAAGTTTTTTCTAAGATAGTCTAAATTTTAACAGATTTTACTTCCTGTTTATTTTTTTGTTGGGCTTGATTGAGTTTGATGTTTAGCTATCTTTTTATAATTTTTGGTAGTCATTTTTTCAGCTTGGCACTTGAGTGAAAGTAGTGGTACCAGCAATATTTTAAAAACCATGGTTATCTAGCATATTTCAACCAATGCATTTCTACAAAATTCAACCAACACCTTTCACAACATCAGACCGACACCTTCCACCGTGTCTAAACAAGACTTTCTGCGATATCTAAACAAGATTTTCCACGGTGGCTGATCAACACTTTCCATTATGACTGAAGGAATAACCCTCCACGATATCTGAACAACACTTTCCACAACATCTGAACAACGACACCTTCTATGATACAAGAGCAGTACTCAAGCATCTTCAAATATCTGAACAAAAAGTTTCTTTTTGACTATATTTTTAGCAAGCAGCTGGTTCGTTCAAAAACAGCTTTTCTAAGCCTTCAGAGGTCCATGTAAAATTTGAACCAAAATTTTTTTAGGACACATTTCTAACATTACATCATCAGAAAAAATCGTATCGAAAAGAATCTTTTTTCACTTCAAATTTCCACATTCTTCTGGAGAAATGCAAAATTATATCGGCTACCCAATCAGACTATACACAGAATGCAAGATATAAAAATTTCTCCTGACCGTAGGGTAATTCAAGGTGAAAACCTGCAATCTTTTAATAAATTTACGGTGAAATTTCAGCTAATCACCATGTCATTATTGAAAGATTAACAGTTTTTCACCGCCAATTCATCTAAAAGGTCAAGGTAATTTTTTTTGATTTTTTCCTATGATACTGTATACCGTGAAGTCGTAACTTGCATAGCCATCAAATGACTGACCAATCAAAGCAGCAAAATTTTAAAACAAATGAACTACGCAGCTCCGCTCGCACCTCTACTCTACAATTTTTTATTTTGATTTAACTTTGTATTTTAATGACCAGCCAGGTCACTCATTTAAGGGTTATGCATGTTAGCCTCCACTGATGTATTAAGTTACCCCGATCTCACGGTAGTTTACAAATTTCATCTAAAATTTTACAACCATAATCCTGCGAAAACACAAATTTTGTTTGAATTTTGTAAAAAACTAAAAATTTATCATAATTCCTGAACCAATGATCAAAACTACTTTAGATTTGAAATATAGGGTCACTGTGATGATTGAAATGTATTTGTAAAAAAAAATTCCCCAAAAAATCTGTGGTTCAAATTTTCAATTTTAGACCTGAGGCCGAGAGGGCGTTTTTGACTGAACCGGATTGCAAAAAATACCTAGTCAGAATAAAACCACGTTTTAAATTTCTTTACTCAATATCCTTTTAAATCATCCAAGTGACAATTCCATAAAATCCCACGTAAAAATGAATTGATTTATTCAAAATTTTAAAAAAGATAACCAAAAATATGAAAGAAATTTCATACATTGATTTTGGCATGACAAATCTGCCCTTGAAAAAATTTTTTTTTAAAGAGTGAGAATTTTTGCATGGTATATGGATTGTGTCTAAGACTTTCTTTTTTACTTTCTTTATAAAAAAAAACAAAATTTAAAATATTCAATATGATTCAATTATATGATAATTGTAAATAATGCCTTTTATATACAGTAAAATGCCCATATTGAATACAGAAGGGCAAAATAGCAACTATTAACATACAGACATATAGCAGTTCATAAGAAGATAAATAAACAAAAGTCTTTCTTAATGGCCATCTTGCTAGGAATGGTTGCTTTTTTGTCCACAATTCAAGTTGGTGTCAACATCATTGGAAAGGTTTATATACACCTTTCTAAAAATAAAAAGTTTTAGCACCTACTTGTATAATTTTTTCACTATTTTGAAACTACCAAGATTATTTTGAAACTTTCATATTTTTAATAGCTATCGAAATTATATCAGTATATGACAACTTGGCACAGGAAAAAAATTAATAAAATTCACCTTGACTTTTTAGCGAATTCACAGTGAAAAGCTGCAATTTGACAATTCACAGTGAAATTTCACCTTTTCATCTTGAATTCACTAAAAAGTCATGCAATGATTTATATTAAATTTTCCTGTGTTGGACTTGGTTTTGGTAGACTATAAGGTGGGACCAATTTGATTTGTTGTTTTACTACAGGCACACCACGACCGAACCTAAAATTTACCTAAAGCTTGCGGTCTGTAAAAAAACGACAAATTATATTGGCTTGCCTAAACTATATCTGTAGACAAAAAATCAGAACCAACAATTATGCCTTTTATGAAAATTAAAAAAAAATTCATAAAGAAAAATAATGCATTAATTTGTAAAAAAGCTGTTTGTGATTTGAAAAATACTACTCTTCATAAAATTTTCCTAGAGCAATTAGACAAAACATATACCACATACACTGTAGATAAACCTGGTAGATGCAAGTTTGCATTACGAAAAGATGAGTCTTTCAAAATAAAAATAAAAGAGAAAAATGTTTTACCTCTTCTTCTCTCTTTTATAGCTTTCTTGAAAAAAATATGATATATACTTGCTTGAATCTGAGTTCTGCTTGTTAAAAATAAATCCAAAACAAACCATTTACATAAAACACCTTGTTGCAAAGAAGTTACAAAATAAAGTACTAACTAATAGGAGGCTAGACTCAAAAAATGCTAAAGAATTGCACAAATAATTTGGAAAACATAAAAGACAAACCTCCAAAATGTGATCGGCTATTGCTCATTCCGACATTTTAAATTTTCCGGGGGTTTTGCTGTTTGGGATTGTTTAGGTCAGGGTTGCTAGTAACGGCTTGTCACTGTGCCGGGTGCATACTCGGCGCCTTGGGCCCCGCAGGGTTGCTAGTAACGGCTCGAATTTCAGTCAGGTTTAAAAAAGGGGTACTTTCACCCATATTATAATAACATTACCCCCGTATTTTGCCAGTTTGGTATAAAATGTTATGAATTGCGTGATTTTGCTGTGCGGCGATGGCTCAAGGGATAGAGCGCTGGCTTCCGAATCTGAAGGTCTTTCTTTGGTGGTGGTTCGAATCCCACTCGGTGCGAAAACTAGACTGGTCGAAATTGATGGTCAAATGATTGACAGGTATGAAAACTCAGTCAGAAATGAGAAACTCAGAAACACAGACAGTCAGAAAAGAGAAAGACGGGATCAGAGATAAGGATCACATTTCGGAGGTTTGTATCTTACGTTTTCCAAATAATTTCCACACCTACAGATTAACTTTCTGTCGCTATGTTTTGGAATCATTTTCCAGTCGGGTCTATCTGTATTAGCAGCAAGAATTGGTGGCGGCAATTACCGGCCAGACCCGACTGTTTGTTTACATTTGTTCGAACCGGGCCGGCCGATCACACCGCTAACCAAAATCCAAAATTTCCGCTTTTCTACCGAATTGATATAGTCTAAGACAACGGCCACTCCCGTAAAAAAATTCCCCTCTTCACGTTTGTTCCTTTTTTAGATGAAACTCGTCTTAGACTATAGCATAGTCTATAGTTGAAGTTGTGTACGTAATTGACTCTTGCTAATTCGAATTCGAACGCGAAATATAATTTGTTCGAGTTACAGAAGGAGTTTCTTGTTGACGGGGACTGAGAATAAGTTCCAAATTATAGAAAGATTCGAATAATGGAAAGTTCGAATTAGCGAAAGTCCACTGTACTTTCATTCAAAGAAAACTTTTGTTTTATTAATTTTATTTCAAAAATTTAAACACAAAGTTTTACTCGATCTTTCTGTAAAATAAAGAACTTTGCCTCTCTACATGATAAAGTCAAGTTGAAACTTTGAAGGAAATTTAGTAAAACTAAACCCCAAAAACCCGCCAAAACCAAATTGCAAATGTAATTAAAGGTTTCGACATCCATAGCGCTAATTTACCTCAAATTTATTTTCTTGGAGATTTGAAGCAAAAATTTCACTTTTCGCAACATCGATACGGTTCCAGGCTAACGCCAATTTCAATTGCATCTGAAAACTAGCCTTTGTTGCTTCAACCTCGTAAATATCTACAAAAGAAATAAGGAAGAAAAAAGTGAAAATATTTAGTCCTTCTTTAAATACACGTTTTTTTTATAAGGAACACGTTTATAAGGAACTTGAGGCTGAAAATGGTTCAAAAAATAAGGAATCGTTAAGGAACTGCTCAGGCTGAGAATAAGTGGATTTGAAAATAATGTACCTTATTGGGACTAATTTGACCAAATTTTGATCTTTCAAAGGGGCAAAAAGTTCAAAATTGCCTATGTAGTAAGGAACTCCATAAGGAACTTTGAGACTGAAATTCTCTGTAAAAATAAGGAACTGCAGGCTCAGAGCAAAGTTAAGGTTCCTTATAAAAAAAAACGTGTAAAAGTTAGGAGATGATTATTGTTTTACAATTTAAACACACCATTCACTTCGAAAACTAGATTTTTTAATTTAAGTTTGTCTTCATGGACACACAATATGATTATTTTGTCATTTTCTAATTTTCTTGTAAAAGGTAGGAGAGAATGATTGAAGGGAGGCACTTTTTTATCATCAAACCTGGACAGTGGCATCCAAAGTCTCAGAGGAAATAAGTCTTTAACAACGCAGTACTCAAAGTAGAAAAATAGTGGGATTTCATACCTTTTAATAAATGAGTCAAGATTGTGGATTCAAAATATGTCACTTTTCCATTTTGGAAAAATCTTTCAACCTGCGAAAGATAAACAATTATGAATATTGAGCTAAAAAGAATTTTTTTTTATTTTATAGCAATATATTTCGCAGGTCTATTGACCGACCTCTACCCAGCTGGCACGCAACGTTTTTCGAACGTTTTTTCGACGTTTATCTAACGTTCACAACGTCCATATAACGTTAGATGAACATTGAAACAACGTTCGAAAAACGTCGAAATAACGTTCGAAAAACGTTGCGTGCCAGCTGGGTAGAGGTCGGTCGTCCATATAACGTTAGATGAACATTGAAACAACGTTGTGTGCCAGCTGGGTATGAAAGAAAGTATGAAATGACACACAGAAATGAGATATTTTACACCTAGGGGAAATTAGCGAGGAGCATGTAAATAGTATACGTTTATTAAGGTGGGGCTACGTCATACAATGGTAATGCTTAACAATCAAAAAATAGTGAGGGTGCGAGGACCTAAACGATATTTAATCAGAAAAAATGGTTTTCATAGCTCATAATCATGAAGTTATGTAATATTATAATGCTACTGATACTCCTTTGGGTCGTGTCTTTTTACCTTGGCTTCGTTTTGGAGGAGTTCCATCACTTTATTGTATACTGTTTCAATGAAATCGTCATGATCGGCAAAACATTCCTTTACTTTCTCTTTGATCATGTGTTGGGCGTCTTCCTGGCTGCTCATCCTGGAAGCGGTCATAAAAAAAGCAATTCATGATATGCACCACTGGAGAGTCTTCTAAGAAATTTTAAAATTTTCCACCCAACACGTCACTTAAACAATAGAAAAAGTGACGTATTGGGTGGAACAAAAACAGAAAAATTGCATAATTTCGTGAAGTCATTGCAGTGGTCCATATCATGAATACAGTCAAGTCTCCATTGGGCTTTTCCAGAAAAACATTTTACCCCCACTGTTGAGAATATTGATTTTTCGAAGTATCAAACCCCCTGGATATCCACTCTTAAAAATATGATCAACCCCCTGGATATCCTCTCTTATAAAGATGCTTGCTTACCCCTAGATATAGTATTTTTTACTAATCCCATTGGATATTCGATATCCTCAACAGGGGGACACGCACTATTTCTTGAAAAGCCCATTACATGCTCATTTGGTTGTAGGTGGGGGGACAAGAAACATTCGAGTAATGGGACAGGGATATGGTTCAATAGCTAAATATTGATTGTAAAGACTATAGAGGTGGTTAAGTGATCAGGGTCCCTTTTTAAGCTCTGTTAGAGTGCTCTGGTACAGGGTACGAAAATCACTGATTTTCAAAATGTGTATCTGACAATGTCGACTTTTGGTTATTTTGGACAATTTTCAGGGTTGAAATTTGAAAACTTTTCATCTTTTCGTCTACTTTTAGGGACAAGCTGGAGTTTTTACAAGCTCTTATTTGATTTAGTTGGTCGTTAAGATGTAATAAAAGAATCTTATTACTTTTTCTATTAAGAACGCGTCATCTCTATCACTTCAAATGACCAATTAGTGAAGTATCTTGTAAAAACTCCAGCTTATCCCTACTTTTAGTCATTTTTGCAAATTTTCAAGATCGAGAAACGATAATTTAACTATGGCAAAACGAAAGTACTGGACCCAATACACAGAAAATGGTTTAATATTTGAGGGGGGGGCTTACAGCAATTTTGCAAAGAAACTCCAGCCCCGAGCCTAAAAGTAGGTTTGCTTATAAAATGAAAAATTTTTATTCTTAAAAAATACCTTCTACGAGTTTCATAAGCAAAATAAACGAGATCAGTTGCAAACGTTGGTGATTTCTTGACTTTTTGAAAGTCGGCAATTTTGTCTTTTACCTTCCTAGATATGTTATTCGCTAAAAAAAAGATTTGAAAATTGAAAGTTTCATTATATCTGTTTTAGACGGGTGGGAGCCCATTTAGAATTTTGAAATCATATGGCACTGAGGGAGGGGAGAAATGAGACAGACCTTAGTCTACACAATAGACAGCACCAGGCTTTTAGGCCTTACTCTTGGTCTATAGGCACTGCTATGGGCGGCCACTAGTGATCCCACGGGGAATTCGCTTTTGAAAAGGATTAAAAATAATAAAAATTTTAAACAAAATAAGCTTATCAATAGAAGAAATTTAAAATAAAAGAATGTAATAAAATGTAAATGAATGTTTATATAAAACACAGTATTTGGTTACGGTTTCGAAACTCTTTATTGTTTCATCATAACCTCAATGCGCATGCGACGTATCCAGAAATAATACAGAATTCAAAACAAGAGCAGTTCGCAAATCCCGAAGACAAGAGTAGGAGATTTACGCTCGAAATGAAAAAAGATACGACGTAGCCTAGGCAGACCTTTGAGTAATGCTTGTAGAACAGCCAAATCAAGATCTGATTGCGAGCTATCATCTTCCATCATAAAGACTGTGACCTGTATATAAACAAAATGAAAATAGTTATCAATATTTTCCCGTGCAGCGATTTCAGTTAGAGTAATTTTTCAGAGAAAATTTACTAGCTGAAATGGTTTAAAAAAGCTTTTCTATTCAGGATAATATGCACCCTTAAAATGCTTTCTGAAAATACGTCACTTTGGCGACTACTGAATGGTTGAAAAGATGACATATATTGTGTAGAAAAGTGACAGCAAATGAAAAGCAGATAATTTTTTAAGATTTAAAGGGACATAAAAGTAGTAAAATGTAAACACTGCGCAAAACACGTGTCATTAAAGAGAACAATGAAAATCACGTGTCCAAAACAAACTTGTAAAACAATTGAAACAATCAAAATCAGCCGTGTTCGTTTTAATTTTTAAATTGACATGTGACATTTGTTTTGAGTTGTTTTGAGTATCCCGCTGCATACGTTTTGTTTACAAATTTCGTCGGTACTTTTATGACAGAGAGAAAAGCTGACCCTCCGATATCATCGGACCGGGCCCTATCCCGGGATAGTTTCCAACCCCTAGATAGGGAAATCACAGCGCTTACCAGTCATTGTGTACTCTGTGCTCGCGACACATCAGAGCCGTGCTGTATCGATGATGATACTCGCACAGTACGGGAAAACAATACTCTTGTATCAGAGTGATGGTACCCTATTTCCCTCACATGGTATGGGTTGACCCGGGCTAAGGTACATTCACTTGCCAAGTGAATCACAGCACCGAGAAGTCAAGAACGATGACCACTACACTACTGCGACCACTACTTTTATGTCCCTTTAAAAATGAGAGAAATCAATATGATGGGATAGACAAAGCAAATTCATCGTCATAAACACATACCAAAGTGATATCTTTTAGAATGTCTTTAAGTTGTTTGAATAAGACTTCAATGAGGTCTTCGTTATCTTGAATTTTCAAGGATTGTCGGATGTTTTCTTTGACTGTATCAATGTAATCTGGTTTGATGAAACTTACACCCAGATCATCACTGTAAGAATCAATTATAATTACATGATATTTTTGTACTTTTCTAATCTCTACAAGTGCTTACCGTCAATTTGGGGTTACGTTCATAAGCTAGGCAGGGATTTTCTAAGCACTTTTTTATGTCCGTTTACCGGCCAAAATACAAAATTACTATATACATATTAAAGAGTTTTTGGGAGCTTCGCCCTCTGAACACCCGCAAGACCCCCGATTTTATCAATGTACAGCTTTTTTTTTCAGGCATATTAGAAATTCAATCTTTACAAAAACAGGAGCCTCAGCTCAAAGTGCTTAGAAAAATCCCTGCCAGGGGTAACTTCCACCACCTCTAAGCGCACAACATTTTCTGGTCTTTAATTTATTAAGGAAATTTATTAAGGTAAACAAGTCATTTTTCATTTCAGCTTATTGTACAAATCGCAGACCAGAAAAGTCTGCTGATTGGAGCTGATGGGAGTTGTCCCTCCCTTATAAAAGCTCCGGAGAAAGGTAACAAAAGCTATCAAACAACTATTATTTATATAATTTACCAGTCGTAAAACCTCCCGCAAATTTTCTTTCGGTATAGCCTATTGGGTTTTATTGAAAACTAAACTGGGCTGAAAGAAACATCCGGAAAAAGACGGAACTAAGCAATGGAACTTTTCATAAATTACGTTACGAACATCGCTTCCCTCGTTTTGAAATTATTGACATGGTGATTAACTCCCAGCTGATTTTATAAAAACTACTTCATATTCATAAAAGAATCATTTAATGTCTCAAGAGACATAATCACCATATGGTAATTGTTTAAATACGAGGCAAGTGATGTTCGTGACGTAATTCATGAAAAGGTCTATTTACCTGTCAAGTAAATCATAAGCATGCGATACGACATCCGCAGCTCTCCCACTTCCACCGATCACAACTAAAGGTGTTTTATTGTTTACCGCTGCTGCCATAGTTTTGATGGTACCTGGTCCTCCTTCCAAACATAAGATCACTACCGGTACGTCAACCTTTCCTAAAAGAAAGTGTAGAAAAAAATCCTTTATCAATCCTTTTTACGCCAACTCAATTTAGCACCGGCCTTGGCCTTGCCACGCCCAATGAACTTTAATAATTAACAGAGTCTGGGGTGGAAACACAGATAGTTGAAAGATGCGCGCCGCCAACCAATACTGATGTTATTTCTTCTCTTTTATTCCAGTTTCTTGCTACGCCAAAGCTCGATTTTTACCACTTCCATAGTCCGGCCCTAATTTAATTCTGATACCTTTACACCGGCCCTTATTACAACAGCGACAAAAAATAACGGCAATAATGACCGGCGTTAAAAAGGCCGATAAGGTGGATCTTTTTCCTTTGCTTTATTTCTGCTTCTTAACTTTCTTAATTTTCTAATGTTACAACCTGTAAAATAATTGGTTTTCGGCTCGTTTGAGCATGGAGATGCTGATTTTCGCGATGGGAAAGTTTATTTGTAAAAGAACCTTTTGGTTATGATGGTACAGCTCCGTGACCTTCGTGACCTTTTTGAGGATTTAGAGGCCCTTATTGATGACGAAATCATGACAAATCTAATATTCTTTACTAATTTTGGCGGGAACTTTTATTTGGCGCAAATGTGTGCTATTTCAGGCTTTAAAACAGGTTCCTCTTTTTTAATGGCGTTTTTTGGACAAAAATGTCCTTCCTGCAACAAATTGAATTCCATCTGAAAAATTTTTTCGGCCATCCGCCAAATTAAATTTAATTTTAAGGTAGTATATATCATCATTATACCATTATCAATATAATACCTGCTGAAGAGCTCGTTTGGACATTTTGTTTTGCAACCAAGGCTTCGAAATCTGACCGAAAGTTAATTTCAGTACCAAATTTTCCACTAGTACCATCGTCTACAAGAATGAAATGGGTGTGGTTCTTGTCGAGACCAGGTCTTTTTTTATTTGTTATCACGTATTGTACAGCTGGTGCATGCTTTTTACCAATATTCTATTAAAGAGAAAATTAGAAACTGTAAGAAAATATAACAATGAAAGGTTCTTAGAAGCTTCCAGAGGCTTCACGGGTAGGTAAATATAGTTTGTGTCTGCTTTTATTATGTCTAGAGCAAAAGTGTATCAATTTGCAAAGGGTTCACCTTCACCCAAATATTCTATTTAGCAATAAGCTAAACTAACTGTTGTATTTGTTTGATTGTTTGAAAAAAGATATCTTTCATAAAACACAAAGAATTTTCGAAAAAGTTTGATGTCGTTGGCTTAGAGGTCACCTGAAATATTTGGCAACCAGGGGTTACCTAAATTCTAGGGGTCACCTGAATTCTTAGGGGGGCACCTAAAACCTGGTGCCACGCTATGTTTTTGCTAAAGAATTTTACACACTACTTTGTATATACTAAAAGGTAAAAAGGCATTTTGACAGATATTTTTCAGCATAAGCTTTTCGTTTTATGTTTTATTAAAAAACAACATCAGTGCATAAACAGTGTTTTTACTTGTATATACACTGATGATGTTTTTTAATATAACGAAAAGCTTATGCTGAAAAATATTTGTCGAAATGTTTTTGGAAAAATAACTTTAATTTCTGGCTATTTTATTATAACATGTAGTTCTGTTGTTCTGTTAATTTGAAAAGATGAACAACGTACTGGGTTAACAAGTGTTTCTCTGCCACTCAAAGCACCCCATGGTGCAATCCCCAACAAACTGATATCTGATCCATCTATCCCAACATTCCCTGTATTACTGAATGCATCGCCCACATGCTGCATAACACCTGCGTTTGTACCAGCTGAAAATAAAAATGAACTATAGAGCTATTCTTGTTGATACAGTTGATTTTCTCTCTGATTCAACTTTAAAGGGGACCAAAAATTTTCTTCGAATTAGAGAAAAGTTCGAATAACAGAGTATAGCATCTTATATTACTTTTTAGCTAAGGGGACCAATATTTTAGTTCGGATAGTAGGGAATCAAAGGGAGTTGGTTGTAAACAGAACCAGTGTAAAGACTTCGTATGACTGCTGGAAAACTATTGATAAAAACTTAAAATAACTTTTTAATAAGGTTTTTTTTGAAAAGGTCATCATTACAGAGTTTATGTATCGGTGGATATCGAGGGCGACGGTAAGTGAAATCGATACAAAACAAAGTCGATAGTTGATGTACGGTACGGCTCTATATCGCCTTTGCTCACCTAAACAGACGACGGTATTTTGTTGTTTTTACCGTTGTCGAGCAAAGTGGACAGTGATTTCGAAGACATGTCAACTTTGCTTTATACCGTCCCCCTCGATTTATCTCGAACACATAAAATCGGTATTGTTTCTCCTGAGGGGAGTGGTAATAGATTAGCAAGGAAATGACGTCAAATATAGTGGTCTTTGAATACCAATGCAACGACTTCAGACTTTTTGACGTCAATCATTCCTGGTAAACTCGAACAAGTCTCTTAACTTTAAAGGTTGATGGGTGTATAGAATTACAGTAAGTCAAGAGAACAAGTGTTGTAATCTGGTATAATATCGGTTTTTTTCTATTTTTTTTTTAATTTTCTGAATATAGAAATCAAACCAATCAAACATTCTGTCAAGAAATGAGAATTTTATATATCCTTAAAATGACAAGCAAGTGGATCCCAAAGGAATCGAATCAAAGATATTTCTATTTCAATTTAATTCCAATTCCATTTAAATTTAACCATAAAATCAACAAGTTATACTAAACTTGTACACAGAATGTAGTCGGTGAAATTAAGAAGAATATAATTGGACAGACCTGTGATTATCCAGGCTGAAGTTGATGTTGCTACTTTCAGCAGACCTTTCGCAAAGGCTTTTTTCAAATTTGGTTTCATGTAAAAACTCATTGCTCCACCAGTTACTGATATGACCAGATTTGGCACCTTCAGCTTCCAATCTTTCTTCATCATGTCTAATAGTTTTTGAGCATCTGTATCATGCGCACATCTAATGTACTGAAAGTATGAATTGGTTAAAGATATCATTTAACTGACTTATTACACTTCTAACACTAATCAAGTCTTTAACGTGGAAAAATAAGTGCAACAATTTTATTATTAACAGGAAAGGCAGGGTTTTCGAAAATTACCTCGGCTCAAATTTTGTTAAAACGGTTGTAATTAACGCAAGGGTGACCAATTCGTGTTAGCTTAAATAGTTATAATATAGATGTAAAAAGGTGTGCATTTATGAAGAAAACACCTCAATTATTTTGTTTTTAATACTTTGAATGAAAAACCTATACAATTGTGTGCACAAAACAACAAAGACTTAAACTCGCCGATAACTAGGTTTTTGTATGTTGATATAAGATAACATAAAATAAAATTTTGTGAGAACTTTAGAACAAAATTAAGTCACATACATTTTTTCTTTGTTTATTGTTACTTGGGTCAGCAGCAAACTCCAGTTCACCATAACAAGTTGTACGTCTTGGCCTAGTTGATGCCTCTGGTGTCCAAGTCTTTCCATTGGGTTCCGCAATATAATTCTTATGTTCATGTCGCATTAGTCCACAACAGCACTTATCAGCAATAGCCCTAGATAAAAAGATTTAAAAGTTCTTAAAAGATTTTTGGCAAGCATTATTATGATTTTTGTTAAATTTACTATTATTTTCAACTACATCTGATAAAACAATCTTTAGAAAAAGACCAATGATAGTAGTACCTAATAAAAATCTAGATCCACTTGAAAGGGTACGACAATCATTAGAAAAAATCAATATCTATTTCATCACATATTTCGCCTTACACCATCATTAGTATAGTATATATAAACAAGAATGATAATGAATCACTAATTTCTATCAATTAGAAGATTTTTAAAACCGCTGAGAAGCATTTCTAATAAACAAGGCTTAATACCAGTGATACACTACAAGCAGTAACACTTGCACGACTCAAAATAACGATTTAAAGTGGGTTGGGCAAATTGTCTGATCAGGGTTGCTTTTGCTTAAAAATTATAATTTTTGGGGCGGAACAGGAGCAATTTAGGTTCAGATTTTAATAAAAAAATGTCAACTTTATATATTATTGAAAGAAAAAGTTACCTTGGATTATTAGGTGTGACATTCTTCTCAGGGACATATTTACAGCAATCTCTTTGTGCAATGACTTTATAAAAATTCTTTCGGGGGTAACCCTATGAAAAGAATGAACAATAAATGAGTTTTTAAAAAGAATTACTTTAAAGAAGTATTATTATAATGATTGTTAAAGATGCGATAAATAATGGAGCCTTGATAATTAAAGTACAGTCTGTGGCTGAAAAAAAAAGTTGAGAAAAACTAACCTTGATAACAGGTCTTGTTGCAGAGTTAGCAGAACTTGACCTTCGGACCTTTTTGCCATTTTTGATTTTCCTTTTCGGTTTTCTCTCATCAAATTCAACAATTGTATCATCAGCTTCTTCGTTGACAGGTGATACACGATTACTTGCGTTGAAGAGTTGTTGTGGACTTCCAGATCGTCGTTGTGATAAATCTACAAATGAAGCAAAAATAGGACCAGTTGGTTTTTGTTTGCTTTGATAAAACTTGACGGGAAACAAGGCTGGGGTTGAGGGATTAGAAGGCAATGGCCGATGTAGATAGTTTGTCCAGGCTGCTGCATGAATATTTGCTTGAGGTAACAGTTATTTTTATCAGTTGGAGAAAAGTTTAACTTGAATTTTGAGGTATAACTTTTTGAATTCGGTCAAGCAGCTCTGCCAAGTTAAATACTTTTGTAGTGAAAATTAACTTTTCATAACATGTTCAAAATATGAAAAAGAAAGAAGAGTCAACAGAAGACACTTTAAAACTAACCCACTTAACAACAAGCTTAAATAAAAAAATTGGAACTTTTCAACAAATTCACACTGAACAGCACAAGATGTTGCTGTTCCAGGTTCTGCAGTAACTCCAAGCAGTCCTCTTTCCATAGCACTTTGAAGTTTCAAAATGTAGGATAATTGCCGTTTTTATCATAAACACCCAACTGATTGCATTGGCACCATGCATAAATGAGAAAGTTTTAGCTTTTCATAACTACCGTCAACTGCCCTAACTTGGGACGATTGGTCGAAACATGGGACTGGTTGATGATATCTGGTCTGTATTTTCACTGTTAAATCTCTTTAACAACAAATTTGTTTTGATAACCCACCAAGTTTATCAATCATACTTCTTCGTTCCTCTTAGAGTGCACAGACACTTGCGTGTGTTCCACTACAGTTTTATTTCCATATTTTGATTTAAAAGCCTACTCGATGCGAAAGAGTAATTGTGTATTTTTTAATACGCCGTTCAATAACTCAAATCAAATGACTTTGGAGGTTTGGTGAAATGGTGGCGGTATTGCCGTCCCATGTTTTGTCAGATAGTCCCAAGCAGAGTATGCTTATAAACTCCTATATCAAGATTACGGGATTTGGAGTGGGGGCCAATTTTACTATCATTTTCAGTGGTTTCACTTTCGATTTCAAGCCAACAACTTAGCAACAGAGTGCTCGCCCATAGTTACACTGAGTTACAGGGGTTTGTGCAAAAAAACAAACATAAGAAGTTTTCCAAATCCCCTATTTCGATTGAACCAATAAAAAATGAAACTTTTCCATGTTTCACTTTTTTGCACCAATTCTTCAAAATTAAAATATTTAAGATTTTAAGTTCTTCTTTTATTTAATGATTTTTTACTGCACCACTTAGTTGACAATCTAACTCTCACATCAAATTCCCGCTTTCTTCAGTAAATTGAAGATGAGAAAAAACCTAAGCCTTAGGATCACGGATTGAAACAAATATATGAAGGGTGGGATTTTACTGCCGTCTGTAGTGCAGGGCACTGAGAGCCCACGGGTGCCAAAAAGAAGGGCCACGTGAAATGCGGCAATCTCATTGGTGGAAATTTGATAAACAGAGCTGCGAAGGAGCTCCGGGAAGCAATCAAGTAGAGATGACCACTTTCGTTTTTGTTGCAGATTTTGATATAAACTTCTTTCACAGAGATTATTTGTCAATGTGTTGTGTCAACTTGTCAGCATTGTATTGTTGTAAAGGGAAAGATAAAAGAGGTAAGACTAGCCTAGTTTCTAATCGGTGAAGGCTTCTTCATAAAGAAGAAAGACATGTATCTATTTTTCGGATCCGGCATGCGGATCAGGACCTGCAGGCGACCTGGTAGGGTTGGGTGTGGGTGTGGTTTGGGTGTGGTTATGTATCAGATTGGCTAGGAATTGGGTTATTATCAGTTGGGGTTAGGGTTGGAGCTCGAAACAAAACAAGCACTCTTTTGTGATTTTCTCTTAATACAGTCTGCTCTGCAGTTTGTACAATATAAATAGCCGTCAGAAACACTTTTCTGGCATGAATCCATGGCGCAGTGGATAAAGCAATGGGTTTCAAAACATCGGAACTTTGCATTTAGTGGGTTCGAATCCCACCGGTGGCGATCTGACGGTAAGTCATTCAGTCAGCTAGAAAACATAGAAAATCACAAAGAACCAGAAAGTCAGAAAAACTACCAACAAGAGACTGGAAAGTACGAAATAAGTCCAGATCTGTCTTTCTTCTTTATGATAGCAACTCCAGAAGATTTTTCAAATTTTAATTTTTTTTTCAAAATCTATCCTATCTTGTAGAGCTTTGAAAAAGAAAGAAAATGAGGGGTCATAGGCCTCCAGAGGATAAGTGGTTGTAAAGATATTCAAATTTTAGTGTCAAAAATTTGACTAAAAATGTCAAAAAAAAGGTTAGTAAAATAGCTTGGAAAAATTCGAAAAATGTGTCAAAAAAGAAAAAAAAGAAATTTTCCAGTCATGCTTCTTCAATTTTGCATATATATCTCTTTTTCTAGTGTAGCTAGAGACCTGAAATTTGGAGGGAGAATTCTTTGATTCTTTGTTAGAATATTATTATATAAAAATATTTGTAAAAGATATATACTTTTTTGAAAAAGAAGACATTGATTGCATTGTTTTATTTTTGTTTTTGATGAAAAGTAGCTTGGAAAAGGTTGAAATGAGTCAAAAAAGGTGGTAGGACCCATTTTCAAGGGGCCTCTGTAAATAGAGGAACAAAAACTTATGAGTAAAGAATAAGTATTTCTGAAAGGAGAAACCCCAAATGAAAAGAAAATCCATTTCGGCAGAAATAAAAACTTTTTTTTGGGACATTCCCATGCAAAAGAAGCAAAAAAGTGAAAAAAACTGCCTGAAAATGAAAGAACTAAAATTAGCGAATGTGATTTTTGAATTCCTCACCCTTTTTCTGATAACCATACAAAGTTTCAGCCTTCAAATACATTTTCCTCCGTTTCCAGACACATTACCGAGTTTATGTATGTGTGTTTTTCAGCAATGGAGACGGTAAGGTTCTAATTTGACTAGATCCTGACCAGCTGAGGACGATGGTAAATCAGCACTTTTACCGTCCTTGATTTTGCAGGGCGGAATTGTGGGATTTTCCAAATCGCTTCAGTCACTCTACCGTCCTCAAAAGTGCAAATACATAAACTCGGTATTTGTTCATCGATAGTTGCAATTTTTTTTCTCCCGTTATAACGCTGGAAAGCTAAGATCACGGGCTTTCATTTAGTAAAAACTGGAACGCTTTAGCATACATAGAAAAAAAGTTTGAAGGGTTCAAAGTTCACGGAAAAATGAAACGTCAACGAAAATTGCATTACTTCTGGAGTCGCTATTTATGAAGAAGCCACGACCTTTCTAATCCTGATATAGGAGTTTAAAGTTTAGACTGCCAAGTTAGAGTTAGAGCAGTTGACGGTAAAAATTCTCACACATTATGCCCCTTTTGAAAAATCTCATGAAATCTTTCTTGTACTGGAAATTTTTAATCCAACATACAACAATGAACAGGCACACAGCAGATAAAAGTACTTTTTATAAAAGTTTCAATTATAGCTCTAACTCTTGTAAACTTGCGACAAGTAGATTTTGCTCATTGCTGCATTGGGCCATTCCAGAAAATTTTTGTTACCCCCGTCGGACGACGTGCATTTTTTAATTTTTTCTTTTCCAAGCAGTGGTGGTCGGAAATTCCAATAAAAATCCATGTACTTTTGCAAAATGGATCAGAAATTCCACTGTTTTTTGCCTTTTTTAATTCAATTGCCTTGGAAATTCATACATTTTCTTCTCTCGCCTCAGAAATTTTGAATTTCGGTGAAAACTTTTGCCCTTGGAAATCCTGTGTCGTCCGCCCCCTGCCTTTGTTAGCCATTCCGGGTTTGCTTGTTTTTTATTTGACGCTTATGAAAGTCTTCAATTTTAGGTCCAATTTTGACAAGCAATTGTTCTTTGTGTAGTTGAGCTATAAAATTAATTCTTTTTGAGTAATTTAGAGCTTTCTTTTAGCTTTCCAACCATATATAAAATGCAGGTGTAATATTCTACACTTTTATCTAAAAATTCACAACTCATCTTTGATTTCAAAGCGCTGCGGAGGAAAAAATGTTCAGACAGTGAAACTTTCCATATTTATCAGAAAATATCTGAGAAAGCCAATAATGCTACTCTCTGAAATCAATTCTTTCATTAAAGTTATTATTTTTGACTTTTCATACTTTGGCAAGCATTTTCAGCATGAAAATGATGAGGACTAGAATTATAGAGACTGGTATCACTGAAAAATTTGACCCTTTTTTAGCCTAAAACAGTTATTTATATGCCATGGGGAATTTTTCCTCCACAGCAGTTTGATTACAAAGATAGGTAGGTTCAGCAATTTTAACTTCCGCTTTATTTTTTTTATTGTTTTTTGCAATGCAATGTCTTCTTTTTCAAAAAAATGTCTTTTCATTTCTTCCTTAAGTGTTAGCAAGCCGTTACAAAAAGAATTTGATGAAAGTCTGCAGTCAAAATGAAGATATCTGGAATATCTTGACTCAATACAAAAGCTTGAATTTTCAATTTTTGCAGCATATTTTGGTGCCGCAGGTTATGCCATTTCTGGGCTAAATTGTCAACCTCAAATGTCTAAAAAGGTGCTATTTTAGCGGAACCAAAATCTCAATATCTCTGGAACCGCTTATCATTAGGAGGTGTATGACCCCTCTTTTTTTTTCTTTTTGGAAGCTCTAAAAGATGAACTAGGTTTGATTGCCATCAGAATAGTTTCAATCAGTGTAGACCTAACTCTTCACACAAAAATTACGGGAAACGCATGTTTGGACTTTGTACCCTATGCTGCACTCAAGCACTTAAGCCAAAGTGCCGCTAAAGCGGGACAAAAATCAGTCTTTTGAAGTTTGCAAAAAACTGCCACATAGGAGATCTTTCAAATTCAGTATGTGAATAGAGCAGTAGGTAAAAAATACAACTTTTCTATTTTTCCTTTTTTTTGCAAAAGTTCTAGGAATGAAAATAAAGGGATAATGATAACTGATTACTATCCGTTGATGACCCGCGGCACTATCGTAAAGCTAGAATCGCTTCGTGTGCTCTTGGCTTGAGAAAATGATTTACAGATTGTAGTTTTTCACCCGCGGAGGAGTTCGCGGAGCGTTCTCAGCTCAATCCTCGGACCGCGCTAAAAATAGTAGACTGAGCTGTGATAGATCATTTTGATGGAAGTTGTTGGAATGTTTACAAGGCTCTTGACAGAAAATCGTTTGTTTTATTGTCAATGATGACAGTGCGGTTATTAACTTTGTTAGATCTGACAAATTGATGTTTGTAAGTGCACTTTAAAGTTTTGATTCCCATTGAAGAATCATATTCTGGTTTTCATGTTATTAGATGCTGTTTTAGAGCTTTAGGTCTACACTGTCAATTTGACCCTGGAATGGCTACCTTTGTTACAGACAAATTCTGGAAAGGCCCATGAGAAGACAAATCCATGTGGACGATGATTTAAAATACTTACTTTTCATCTTCGCGATTTTGAAGCCTACTCTGTCCATCTTGATTGAATTCAAGTAGAATGTATACAGTATATAAAATTTAATATTTTGAATTGGACAGTCTCTCGAAGTTTTGTTGCCAGTTTTGTTGCATGAAAAGTTTCTGATTTGCGCTCCAGTCGGCTGCCATTATACTTTTGGACTCGCTTATTCAATATTACCAAAATGATTTATATTGTAGAATAACTGAGTTGGCGAGATAATCAAAATAAACAAGATAAAATATCCATGGTACGCGCTTAGGGCGCCCTATTTTCAAGGGTGTGATGATGTAAGGGCGTTATATCACACGCAAAATCCTGGTACTTTCTTTCTCAAAGTGTATCTCACGCTTATCGTTTCGGCAATGAATTTTGAAATTAGCCGTAGATATCGGGGGGGGGGGGTCTGTATACAGACTACAAGAAGAGAATTGATAGCAGATGTTTTGAAATTCATATTCAATGTTTACCCCTGGTCTAAAGAGATTCAATTGAAAACTTATAGGTTTCCTTCTAATAGACTGTGATAAAAAAAGACTCATGAAAAACATAACGCAAAACGCGGATACCTAAATACAGTAAATAATAACACGAACTCCTTCATCTTTAAGCTCAGGTTCAGTAACAGAGTGTAATTTTGTTTAAACATTTTAAATTCCTTATTATTTACGAATTGGTCAAAGAAAAACCGTACCATGTGCATCGTTGACCATTGCCAAACTCTGATGCCTTCCTCCTGTCAAAGGCTGTCGTTGTTGAATATATTTCTCTCCTATACTATAATATTTTCCCTCGTTACCACGTTGGGTCATATTTTGTGAAAAATCCAACAACGAGCAATGAAATAGGATGCAATTCTATCCTTTTAACACAATGCCATCTGCACATTTATTTGAAGTCTTCAGTCTAAAAATGTGAGAAAATAACAAACGAGGAATAGATCTATGTTCTCTCTCCCCTTTTATTGTATTTTTGTTTCAATTACAAACTTTTCACCTTAGTGATTTTTATCAGCTAATAAAAGAGTTTTAAATTATTTAGAGATGGTATTCAAAGTGAAGATTTTTTGAAAAAGGGAGTTACTTTCACTTTTCAAAGTTTCAATCGATCGTTCAATGAGCTTGCAAATTTTATCAAATGAACAATTCATGAAATACGGTTAGAGAGTATCCAGGATAACAGTTTTTAGTCCTTCTTTTTTTATCAAAATACGCATTTTTTTCTTCAAGATTGAACATAAATTGATAGCTGTAAAACTTTAACTTGATTCAAAATTCTTTCTTTCGATTTTTAAAAAAATTACTTCTTTTAACAAAATTAAAAAATACACATCTAAAATTCTAAAATTGGAAAAAAATGATGATAGGTTCGATTTGGCTATATTATATTTTCGAGCTGAGAAAGTCATTAAGTCTGTACTTTTGCATACTGAAGATAAGCTTTACAGTATTTCAGAATCCCTTCTAATCGATAATATTAAAGCGAAATAAAAATACAATGAAAAATTATAAATTAGGTATGAAATTTTACTAATACAACTATAGTGTTCTCAATCTTAGGGAGTTTGTCTTGGAAAATTACGAAAAGTTGTATATATTATGAAAAGTATGTAAAACTAAGAAATGAAAGAAAATATATATGAAAAGAGACTCATGTACTGTACTTTATTATGATTTGATCAACATATTAGAATAGGTGGATTAAAAACATCCCTAGGTTACCCTTTTGCTACCAATTAAAAGTTGTAAATTGAAAAAAAAGTTGGAAGAAGCATTAACTTTCAAAATTTTTATAGGCCATCTCGTGTCAAGTGATACATTTTAAATGCCTTTTTTAAATCCTTGATATGAAGATAATTATTACTAAAGGCAAAAAGTAGTTGAGCTCCAGCTCCAGCTTCTGGACTATAAAATGCAAGGTTTTTTTTGTTCTCAAAACACGTGTTAATCAATAAAAAAACGAGTAGTGCGCAGAGCGATTTAAAGATAACAATGGGTAGACAGCAGATCTCTCCTGGGGAAACGAGAAAACTTAAAGGAGAACTCAACAAATTTAGGATTTTTTCGTTTCTATCCTGAAATGGTTAGTTTCAACGATAAATTTCAAAATTTCAAGGTTGCAACTCTCCTTTCACTCTAAAAATTTGTTTGATGAGCTTTTAAAAAGAGGCTCCCCTCTACTAAAATGAAAATAAAAAAGACGCACTTTCAGCTGTTTTATGAAGTAGCTGTATTCAGAAAGCTGAAGATGCTTACATTTTCAGGCTAGAAATCAGTGAAGGCAGCCCTTTGAGTAGAGGGTTTGTGACTAAATTTTTGTGTTTCTTGTTGGATTTTTTATTGTTATTCAGCTAAATCACCCACAATTTACCAGGAATAATTTTCTATGTATCTATTTCTTATTTAAAACAGAATTTTGAAAGAATACTGTAGTCATAACTGAATTTGTTCAGAAGAGATTTTTCATGATTTTTATTCGAGAGATCGGACTTATATGCTTTCTTTCTCATTTTTATACTTAATATTACCAAAAATCAGGAAAAAATGAAAATGACAAATTTGTTGAGTTCCCCTTTAATCAACCTATTCAAACCTCGATTGGATGCAGTTCTTTGATTGGAAACTTTGTGCAGCTCATGTATGCGTTTATGCTATTTCAATATGATAAATAGTAGTTGTGCGAAATAAAATATAGGTTTTTTTATAAGCACAGTGTAACTTTTTATGAGCCTCATTATGCTTGGCAAACAAAATTCTTCGAGCCTCAAATATGCTTATGCCATGTTATGTTATAGTGCAATCTACACATTATGCATTTTTCTTCAAATTTTATAAACTGAGGCTCAGCGTATAGGCAAGACTTAAGTTTTTCCAAGATTAGAACCTGGATAAGCTTCAGCGTAATGCTTATAAAAAACATGTATGCACAATAAACCTGAGTCACTTCAAGCAACCCGTCTTATATGTCTATGTCCCTAAAAAAGAAAACTTTAATAAGGCAAAATCCTCATAATTGATGCGAAATTTTTTGACTTGTATTACTTAATATTTCATCTCAAAAACCTAGACAATCATCTTAGGAATTGAATATCTATCGACTGGACAGAGAATTTTAATCTTATTTCAGAATTATTTTAAGCCTAGTTAAGATGCTGAATCTTGAGGATTTTACTTTATATAATTTAAAGATTCACCCGCCTTTTTTTGGGACACGCCGTGTATGGTGAGAATATGCATATATCATTTGACTTGGTATAAAGTTTCAGAATTTTCATCGTGAAAGTACATGGTGATTCACACGTCACACACAACAACCATTTGTATACACGGCACGAAGAGTCTATCGGGTAACCTATTGGGTAACCATTGATTCATCTTTGTCCTCTTCTTCGAACTGATCATAGCCAGCTTTGGGTTTTTGCATGCACTGAACGAAAAAAAAAACATTCATTCAAATTGGAGTACTCTTAATAGTGAGAAAGGGGCTGAAAATTAAATCAATTAAATGTTTACGTTGACCTTAAATCTTCCCGGGGTTTTCTTATAGGGTTTTGGTAAACAAGAATTGGCACCCCTGTATGACTGAACGTTGTCTTCTCTAGTCACTGGTTACGACACGTTCTAGAAATGAAGAAAACTATCATAATACTTCTAATAAAACATTTTCTACATACCTTGAAGTAGTTCAAGAAAGTAAATCCTCCTGCAAAATATGCCTGTAAAATAGAAAATAATAAATATAGATTGAAAACATCTTCTGTTTGTATGGGAAGAATGAAAATAGACAAGACCCAAAGAAAATTGAGCAAAATTCATCGGTGGAAAATATTGTCGGCAAAAAGTTTTACTATTTGCCAATAATTTCTTTTTTACCGACGAGAAGTTTTTATGCCGACAATCTAATACCAGAGTTATGTCGGTTTTAGGGATAATAAGGCTGGAAAACACCATTAAACTGGTCAACTATTGAATTTCCTTTAGTTTCTATTGCAATTCTTTGTCGTAAATAGAACATAAACCCAAAATTTAGCGCTAAAGTATTAACTTATAAACGGGAATATGTTCAAGCTTTCTAAAAATCATTCGGATGATATTTGTCGGCTAAAAGTGATCGTCGGTCAAAAGCGATCGTCGATCAAAAATAATCGTCAGTAAAAATTATAGGTCCTCGGCAATAAAATTCATCGGTATAAATTTCGTCACCAAGCGATTTTACATCCCTTTTATGCCGATAAGATTTCTACCAGTAAGGTAATTAGGTAATTAAGTATAGTTATGGCTAGGATAGATAGCAAACAAAGATGTGAATAAGATGAGACTTACCACCATTAGATAGCAACTGACCCATACAATAATGACCAGCGTTGCTGGCAAATACAGTATCTTGTTCTCTATTCCTTGCTGAAATGAAAAGTTACGAGTTATGTTATGTTATTGTTGTCAAGCTATGTTTTAATAAAATTTGTGTTAGAAATCTCTCTGCAAAGAAGAGTCATAGACTGATTGTTACCTTTGATAGAATTATATGTAGCTACAGTTTGGCAAAATTGGCAGTCGATCTAAAAAGCTTTTAACCCTTTTGGGGACATTTTTCTGTTGCTTCTATGACCCATAGAAACCCCAGTGCCAAACTTAAGCCACATGTATTTTTTTTAAACAGATTGAGAAGGACAGCTTTGGAATGTATAAGAAGCTAAATAACGAGAAAAACAGTGACTCACCAGACCGAGTGCTGCAAAGTACATATTAACTCCAATGATAATTGCAGCTAAAAGCCATGTTACGGTTTTTAATATCCTGAAATAGAAAGAAACCGCTCAATCAGTCAGTCTCAAAGGCTTAATAATGATGGTGCCGACTTAACTTCAGTACCTTTTGAATCATTTTTGGGTCAAGTAGCAAATTTCGAACATAAAATTTTGAAGTAAAGTTTATATTCATGACGTAATATTTTTTTAGGCAAACACCCCAATTTGAACCAGTGCTTCGGTAGTAAATATCACGAAGTAGAAGCTGAATTAAAGCCCAAGAATGATTTAGATTTGCCACTATTAGTAGAACCGGGGTGCTTTCGTAGTAAAAATTACGTCATAAATATCACGAAGTAGAAGCTAAGCTAAAAGTCCAAGGATCTAGATTTCCGTTTCACTAATCCTTGACCCCAAAGGCGACTAAGAAAGGTTTCTGGTGGTATACCTTCCATTGGTGAAATCTTTCATCAAGTTGGTATCATTTGTGAATGTTAATAGTGGTATAACAGCAAATGGTAGCTAAAATTTAAAATGAAAGAAAAAAGGTTCAAAATGTACCATAATCGCGAAATTTGTTGGGGAAGAAGTTTCTTAGGCAGTTACACTTTTTTGGTGGTATAAAATGAATGTTAAATTGACTCATTTTTCAACAAAAAATGAAGAGATGAGAAGGGAAGCTAAGTTGAGTTAAGTAAACACGAAAATTTCAAGATAATGGCTCAAAAGACACAGGTCGTTAATACCGAAAACACAAATCGATAATACCGAAAGCTCAATTCTAAATAGAGATTGGAACGAAAAATATTTATTCCACTGCTCTTAAAAAAGTTATTACCTGTAAACTTTGTAAAATATTAAGATAGTCATTCATTCCAGTAAGTCTATTGATTCCTTCGTAGAAGGCTAATGCTAATGTAGGTGCAATGGCGATACTTCGGGTAAGCAAGACACGCTTCCATCGAGGCCAACTTAATTTCAAGAAACCCTAGAAAATGAGACAAAAAAGATTTATTGACCTTTCTAACCATGCTTTAATCAAAAGGTTAAAGTATGCTGGGCTATAAAAAGTAAAGATGTCTGGAAAAATAATCTTGGAAATCAAGGCCATCGTGTCAGACTGTTACAGTCAAACATCTGGGGCATTAATTTACAAGGATATGGGCCATGGGGGGCACTCGATTTCTAAACGACGGCATGTGCCACCAAAAAATAGGCTTTCAAAGTCGGACCCTTACATTGCAATCCTTGAACAGTGAGGAGGTACCTTTACAGTGGATTTTACCGAACGTTTCTGACCCTTACAGTGTAGTTTGATTTCATATCTTATTTTACTGGAGCCACCTGAGATGTCGACACTGTGTGCAAAACAAATCAAAATGAGTGCAAATCGAAACTATAAAAATACAGATTTTTACTGTCAAAATTGCAATACACAGTTTAGTAGTGTCGACTGCACACGCGTCCAAACAATTTTCCATTGTTTTGATTTTAGTGATCGCGGTAAACTACGGGGGAGGGCGTAAAAAAACGGTAGGTAAAAATTTGGTTTTCATAAGGAAACCCAGCAGAAAAATGGTAGGTAAAGAACTTCTTTTAATCATAACTTGGTTTCCTCTAGATGAATTTTTGTGAAGTTTTCAGGAGAGATCCATAAAATTATCATTGATATGATGTTCAAATATATAAATCATTCTTTTTAAAGGAAAGAAAAAAATTGACAATGTTCACATTCCTCTAACCTTCCACAGTACTAAAGTGCGCATTTTTACCTACCGTTTTCACGGTGGAACACGGTGGAGGAGGCGAGACTCCTAAACGGTGTATTCACAAGTCCCAAAACACACCCTTACAGTGAAGTCTGAAAAAAGAATACCCTTGTAGTGCTACTCTATCAAAAGTACACCTTACAGTGCATTTTAAGGGTTACAAAATACTACCCTTAAGGGCGGCACATGCCGTGGGTCGGATCATACGAGTGCCCCCTTCCCCGCAGGATACAGTCAAAAATAACTTTCGAACGTTAAAATTATTTCATCTTAGTGTTTATCCTGGCTAAAAATCAAAAAATCTTCATCTGATTGAAGTTGATAAAAAGGCCTTTTAAAACATCTCGATAAAACTATCATTAGCACTTACCTCCATAGCAAACTGTCCAGAATATGTTCCCTATAAAATAAGAATTTGATGAAAAAATCTAAGTAGTGAGTTCCTTCCCAGTTCTTTCTACTTTTGTACAGTGTGTCCCAAAAAAAGCGAGCAATTTTTTATAAAAAGTAAAATCCTCATTGTCTATGTCAAATTTTATGACTTGTAAACTTAATATTTCAATCTTCTTTGGAATTTAATATCGTTTAGATAATTTATAGTTACCTTAAAGGAAGAAATTTTGGCGTGAATTTAATTTGGCAGATGGTCGAAAAAGATTTTTCAGAGGGAATTTGATTTGAATTAATTTCCAAGCACCTTTTCCTTACCGTTTTGGCCGTTAAAGAAAATTTTTGCCCTCCAAACGTCCTAAATAGATGGTTTCATGCATCTTAATAGCCTAAGAATTCTAAATTGATTATAAAAAAAAAAACAATTTGCTACTCATTGCAATGGATTACAAGTTGATCTTTCTTCAAGTTTTTATACTGTTTTTTCTCTACCTTACATTATTTATTGACTTTAACATTTCTTCACAAAATTTAGTTTGAAACTCAATATTTGAAATCTCCCTGAAAGGAGACATCTATCGGATTGCTTCATCGTGTGGGAAATTTCCATAAAAACCACTCACAGTCATGGTTGATGATTGACCTGCAGCCAACAAACCAATAGCCCAAATGTACATTGCAGCTGGTCCAAATTGACAGCCCAAGAATATACCCTAGAAACCATGAAGATAGAATAGAAAATATGATTAATAGCAATCCTTATTGCATACGTCATAATTATTTAACTCAAATTTAAACGAGTCTCAATCCCATAGTTAATTTCGAAATGATCAGAAAACTGCGTTATTACTTTTCTTTTCATACTGTAATTTTTCGAGGTGAAAGAAAAAATTAACGCAAAGGAGGATGGGATTGCAAGTCGTAAAAAAGAATAAATTTGTGCAGATTTGTTACTATTCTAGATTCACCGCCGTGGTACGCTTCAGAAAGGGTGTACTTTTATTTGTTCCTTTTTGAAGAATTGGGGCGGATGCCGAAAAGCTATTCAAGATATTCATGACGTAGTGTAGCTTAAATTTCAATATTTTAAAAGTTATCTTCCATTCATTAAAAAACAAAAAACTTTAAATTTCGCTTAATTCTTTTAAATTTGCCACTTTGTTTCCAAAGAGAACATTACGTCGTGAATATCATGAATTCACATTGATCATGCTGTCAGATAAGGTATCATAAGCTAATGATGAGCTATAACAATTGTGTGATCGCAAGGTTTATACTTACACCATAAAATAAGTTTCCTTCTATGACATCAGTTTTCTGAAAGAAAAAATTAAGATCGTTCATTGGACTTAAAGTTCTACTAAAAGTCATTTGGATATTGAAGCTGGCTTAAAAAAGCGATCAAATAAAAACCTCCCCGGGTGTCTTATCTTTTAACCATATTTGGATCGTGTACTGCATAAACTTTCGCGAATCAAGACGTAACATTGAGAATTTTCACATGAAAAAATGGCTTAGAGGGACAAATACTTCTTGTATTGGCTTGAAACCAATGAAGTATAAGCCCGAAGGGCTAGAAGTCAATCTCCTTGGTAGGATTTGAAGCCAACAAATCCTACCAAAGTTGCGCGGCCTTGAGCGGCTCGCCTGGTTTTTACACAAATGACAAATTGGAACTAAAATTTACCGCTAAATTTCGAAAAAAATATCAATCGTGAAGAAAGGAATTGCTAGATTCAATCTGTCGTCAAAAATGCGGCGCATTTTTTAAGGCCTCACTTTTTCTTTCCTGAGAAAGGTTAGAGATTGAACTCTAGCCCTTCGGGCTTTAAACTCAATGCTTGAAACATTTGTTCTTTGACTTATTAGTCTTTTAGCAGGCTAAAAAGTTACATTTTATAAGGGCCAAAATTCGCGAAAATCGCGAAAGTTTCTGCTCGTGAAAAGAATTCGAATGTCATTAATAAATACGATCGTTAAATACATTCGAAAACATTTAAAACAAAAGAAGAGAGAAAAAGGCAAGTCTGGGCACAAATTAAAATTACTAAATGTAGATGGGCCTTAAATTTCAAAACAAAGGTTGAATAAAGTCTAAACCAAACTCTATCCGATCTTTTGCAAATGGCGCGAATCCAATAGAACAAATTTGTGGAGCAAGAGACTAAAAGTCATAATTTTAAAAAACAAACAAAGCGAAAACGAAAGAGGTGACACACAGACACACAAAGCACCTCTATTAATATATAGATGTGATAAAATCAGTGATTGTCTGGTCTTCTTTAAGATAGGGAAATTGATCAAATCAATCAAAGTATCTATATTTCCCAATGATGTACTTTAGGCATACAAACTTTCGCGAACAGAAACTTTCGCAATTTTCGCGAATTTTGGCCTTTTTTCGCGAAAATAAACGTCTTTGAAAATTCTTAACAGGGCAAGAAAGTTTATGCTCGCGAAAAATTCTCAAAAAAATTTTGAAATCTATAAAACCTCGAAATCGTAATAAAATATCAAATTTTTGGCATTATTTTTATCCATTAATGCCTTTTTAAAGTCGAGAGGAAGCCGTCTTAATCGGATTAAGGAATATTTTTCACTTTTAAGGCAACTTTCAATCGAAAATTCTAATTTCTATCCAACGATTCGCAAAATTTATGCTCGCGAAAAATTCTCAAAAGATTTTGAAATCTATAAAACCTCGAAATCGTAATAAATATCAAATTTTTGGCATTATTTTTATCCATTAATGCCTTTTTAAAGTCGAAAGGAAGTAAATGTCATAAATTTCGCGATTTTTCGACATTGCGAAAGTTTATACGCCTAAAGTAATCGATGTATTGTTGCACAATTTTATAACAGTTGTTTGAAGACAAGGTGGAGCACTTAGAGAGACCACATTTGTAAAATACTTTGGAAAACATTAATAATCAACGATAAAATGGCCTAATTTTATCATCACTATATTTTTGCCAAGATTTCAGTGATTCCTATGTATTTATGGCCAATTTTCGACCCCTTTCGGTTTTCTACTGGATTTTGCCTATCTTAAAAAAACCTCTCTGGATTTTCAGGGTTTTCGAGGGTACCTCTCTAGAAGGAAGTTAAGACCATCTCAATAGTGGGTGGTAGCCCAGTCATCAAGATTAGTTAACAAGTCAACAACTTACAGTTTGATTGAAGATATAAGCATGTGGATTGTGATGCGCTACACAGCCATCGTACTAAAAATAAAAGAGCTTGATTAAACACAGTGGAGTCACCATAACTCGAGCATGCACGGGGAGACCAAATTCGTTCGAGAAGAAATAAAGAAAAAATCGAGAAATCGAGAAATATCGCGTTACGAGTAAAATTTATTATAAGGCATTTGTTATTTGAAGGGACCATTTAAACTTGTTCGAGTTAAGGAGACGTTCGTTCGTTATAGGGGTTCAAGTAAAAGAGACTACACTGTATTATGGTATTCTATCAGGCAACATCGTATCCTATTCCTACTAGAGGAAGGCCTAAAAGCCTGTCTATTGTGTAGACTATCAAACCTTTAAATGTCATCCAAAACTCAAAAGGAAAGTCCTCCGAAATAGTAAGTCTGTTACTTTCATTTTCTCATAACTTTTAATAAGGAACTTCTACGGCTAGAACTTATAAAACAAATCTCCTTTTGAAATTAAAAACAAGAGAAAATAACATACCACGTCACCATATGTCTTTTTATAGAAAGCCTGGTAAAAGAAAAGAAAAATAACGAAGTCTTGATGGATATTTTCACCAGAAAAGATTGCTTTTTTGAAAGGAAAACATCTAGGTGGCTGAAAATGCGAGTATGTATATTTATTTCAACTAGTTGGAAAAGTATAATTATATAAATGCTATTTTTTTTTATTAATTAATAATTCGGCAGACTTTCAGCTTTACCATTTTATTTCGATAGCCACTGGATAGGGCCTGGATACAGCATGAAATTTTTTCCAACGAAAATCGAAAGATGACTTAACGGTAGTAAAACTTTTACCTGAGCAAACACACTGACAACAAATACATTGATAATGAATGATATACCCAACGCAATTGCTATACAGTGGATAAAAATAAACAATAATAGTTCTATGATTTTATAATTATTTTGAAACGCACAATTCAAAAAAATTCAATCTTGGATCTTCTTAAAAACACTAAAAAAAGAGACCTCTATATATTAATAGTACGGACGCCGAGAAAGGATAGAGAGTAGGGACAACCCAAGTTTGTTTTTCCCAGCCTCTTTATTATTCGCGACTTTTTCGGTTTTTTTCCGAACTTTTTTGTTTTTTTCTCCCGACATTTTCGTTTTCTTTTGACTTTTCGTGACCAGCGTGCTTTTAAGCCACCTTCAATATCTAAAGGACGTTAAAGTGCGTTCAGCAACAGCTTAACCAGCGTGCGACTCCGGGTACCAGCTAGTTTTCTTATAATAAGAACAAAGTACTCTTAGGTTCCAAATAAACGGCCCCCTCCCCTGTTAATTTTTCGAAAATTTTAGAACCCCACCCCCCCCCGGACCTTATTAGGACCCCCCCCCCCCCCGTTTATTAATCTCTAAGAATATTTTCAGCTGTCAAAGAGAAGGCCCCTTATTTTGCTCTAAATAGCCTGATTTTAGCCTATTTTTACCTTATCTTTGGGTTCCAGAAGTACAATTTCCAACCCCCCCGGCAATTAGGTCTCCCCCGTTTATTAAAATCTAGAAAATTTTCCAACCCCCCCGTTTATTCGAACCCCCCCCCCCCCCCGTTTATTTGGAACCTAAGAGTATATCAGCACATGAAAGCATTTGAGGCTGAAACTTTTTAAGGAAGATGAACCATGAATACTTTCCTCAAAATATGGAATAAAATGAATAGGGAATTTCTTCCGAAGGCGAACGGTCACATTTTTTTTCTGGTATTTCTACATTTCCTATCTTAGGCAATTTTAGAGTGGTTTGCAATCAATGTTTCGGAGGGGGCTACTATTTTTCACAGTTTAGGGATACCAATATTGATATTATTACCTGATTCTATGAAATAATACATGTTTGCTTCTTTGACTGCACTCTTGATTTTGCGGTCGACTTTTCGTGACTGAAATAGTATGAAGACAGCATTTCTTGAAATTTGTTGACCTAAACCTTTGCTGGGACAAAATTTCCAAAAAAGATTTATCATTTAGGGATCAACCATAATGGAGTACGAAACTCAAATGTGCTCATTTTTCCCTGTACTCTGTAATAACAGCTTTAGGACTTCTCTAAGTACAAATCAATGGAAGGTTATAGCCCTTAAATGCATAACCAACGGAACAAAGGAATAACGAAGCTTTACAGTATAACTATTGTAGTTTACTTGTTATCATACCTTTACAAGTGCAGAATGAAGGTAGAAGTTATGTGGCATAATAATTGCCCCTACAACACCAACAGCCTAAAAAATAATTATAATTTGAAATATTACTCTTTCTTCCCTATTTTACGAACCTCTTTTACTACCTTTTTTTTTTGGTATTTGAATTTCTTTTCCGTCTTTAATGAAAATTTTCAAAGCTTTTTTCAAGACTCAAACTTACTCAAAATGAATGAAAATGACTCTTGGAGAAGGTTCAACTCTTGGATATTTATCATAGCTGCCATTAACCCTTAGACAGCCAGGTACGTAAATATACGTCCGAAAGGGATCAAAATACCAAGTCCCACACTTTAAGCGCTAGCCCCTGACAACTTGATTAAAACGGCATAAACCAATTACTTTTAGAAAAACTATAAAACTAGCCTTCTAATGGTTTTAAAACGGTTGTCTAATTCACAGGCTACAAGCTTTTACGCTTTTTTGAAGTTTTAGGTTTTCAGAAAAAAAAAATCAAAAATCAAACTCAACTTTTGTAAAAATTAAGGCGTGCTAAAGATTAACGATGGTTAAAAACAGGTTCAAGGAGGTTCGAATCACAATAGCATAAGATAATTGGCCAACAGGACTTTTAACTGTTTGGAGATCAGTGCATAAATTGTTATAATTATTTGTCAATCAAAAGCCTATACCTGAAATTAGTTAATTGCCTCAAATAAGTGAAAAAAAACAAAACAGAAAGTAATACATTCTAACCTGCTGTACAACTGCAGAATCACAATTTTTACAATACGGCACAAACATTCCTTTCAATAGTGGGCCTTGATCTGGTGCAACAACCACATACTATGGTGAAACAGAAATATGTTGTAATAATATGCTGCACACATAGGATCCACCCCCCTCCCCAGAGATTTGGGGGTACCTAAAATAAAAAGTGTTAAAAAAGCCAGGTACCTGGAAGTATTTTTAAATTTAGGGGGTACCTGCATTTTCATTAGTGGGGGCGGGGGCTGTTGTTTTTGTATGAGCTCATCACCCTTGAATTCCTTGAAACCCTTGAAACACCCTTGAAAAGTCAATATTATTTTGGGGACCCTTGAAATGCAAAATTTATAGCCTTGAAACCCTTGAAATGCAAAATTTTGTGGCCATTTTCAGCCACTTTAACTTTCAGATATACAAAATTTTTCCCATTGCGTGGGATACAAACATCGCAGTGACTTAAAAATGAGAAAACATACTTTTGGAACCCCTGAGACTCAAGGGGATATTCCACTCTCATTCTTAGGGGGTTTACCTTTTAACCCGTTAAGTGCCACTGAAATTATATGAGATTGGCAGGTCTGGGTGATAGAATGGGTGGTTGCAAAATTATCAATTATCAGCTAATTTAAGGGCCCTTCTTTACACAAAAATTGAAAATTCAACCTTTCTCCTTTTGTCGACAGATTTCCTTGAAATCTTTGAAAACTAGCAAAGATCAACTAAAAACCCTAGAAACCCTTGAAAGTTTGTGGTATATAAAAATCTCCTGAAACCTTGGAAAATTACAGTAAAAAATGACACCCTTGAATTTGTTGAAAAAGAAGTGTTGGCCGCCATGGAAGTATTTTCCCAGGTATGACAAACGAGCAAAAAATCCCTTTTTGTATTTTTAATAATAAAAAGGGGGTAATTCGAAGATGGGGGGTTACTTTAGAATTCTAAAAATTTTGGGGGTAGCAAAATGATTGGGGGTACCTAAATTTTTTGGGGGTACCTGAACCCTGGAGGACCCTATGTTCACATTGTTACGATATCCATTTTCTGCAGCCAACTTCACTAATTGTGAAGAACACTACATTATATAGAAGTTTGTATTTATTGTCAGCTTTCCTTTTATCCATGGACCTCCTAAATACAAGTATATTGATTTGATATTCAAAATTAATATCATGCATTTGAATTTACTTACCTCGTATCCAAAGGTGACAGCCATTATAGTGATCAGAGTTGCAAAGAACAATTCCAGCTTCCTCAGACCTTTGAAAATAATAGGGATAGAAAATTTAGAAAAAATTAGAAGACCTTTTGCTTCAAAGTGAGCGTGTTTTCAAAGTACTAAAGGTTCCAAGCAGTTTCAGAGTTCTATTGGATCCTTTTTCAACAGTGTCAATTTCCAGTGATGTACCATACTATTAAGGTACACAAAAATAATGACTTTCAAAAATTTCTTCATATCTGCACTTTGAAACAAAATATATGTTTTGATTATTTTCTTTACAACTTACCATACTTATCAAGGAAAAGGAAAACAAAAGTGTCACAAATTGTAATCAACACTCCTCCCCAGATTGGAATCCTGAGACAAAAAATAAAGTGGAATCATTAAAGCCTTTCTTATTTCAGTAATAGAAGAAGAGCATGACATGGATAACATCATTGAGGTAAAACTAAGGATGTGTACACTACTGAGTAGTGAAATAATGCTTTGTCTAATGAAAAAAATTACAATGCAAAGAGTGCACAATTTTAATCTTGGATTGGAAAAATCTGGAGGAGCCCTGAAATTTGACCACTGTTACTGAAATAGAAAACAACAGCAATTTGGCCCCACCTTTGGCTTTTATGGTCTAGTTTTATTACAATAATCAGAGTGTAATGATCACAAAAATATACATACTTTCCATCTGACAGAAGGTGAAAGCCAATTGCTGTTCCTATTACTTCCTAAATAAGAAAAAAAAGTAATTATTGCCTGAGAATAAAGCCTAAATTAATATTTTGGTTATCGTTAAAAAATAAAACTTCAAAAATATAACAAGTTTCACAGTGAAAAAAAATTCAGTAGAAATTAAATTAAAAGCAATATTTTATATCATTTATCTAAATTTCAGGTTTAACAAAGAAAATGAAGCTTAACTGTGTCTTAAATTCTTACTACAAGTCTTTGGTGGGATCAACTTGTATGATTAAATTACAGCCTATACTATACCTGCATGTCACTTCCAATAATTGCAATTTCAACCATCACCCAAACTATCAGTCTGGGTATTTTTGGATACTTCTCATGACAAACTTCGGCTAAATGAAGGCCTGTGACTGTCCCAAGTCTTGCAGATAGAAACTTTAAAACAAAAACAATTGTATTGTGTCATGATGATAACTTGAGTCTCTAATTTTAAAAATGAACAAGCATAGCCTAAAGTTAAGAAGCTGAATAGACGATATCGGCTTAATGTGGAAACTCAGATTTTAAACCTCTGTAAATTTCCCATAATGCATAGCGTCAGCCTGGGTTTAGGTCCCCCCTGAGTTGTAAGTCCACCCTGAGTTGTAAGTACCCCCAAAGATTTTTTGTTAGCCCCCAGGACTTTTGACCCTAGACATTTTCAAAAAATTGATCCAGTAAAAAAGGGTTACATTGGAAGATGTAAATTGTGTTCAGTTCTAAGTTTAAGATAAAATATTTAGCACACTTTCTATAAAAATATTGCGCCGCAAGCGAACATTTTTCAGATTCGTGAGCTTCAATTTGAGTAATTGAAGCCAACTATTAAGCTGAATTATTTTAGCCCCCACGTTAAGTGATGAGATTTTAACTCCCCCAAGTACATAGGTCCCCCCCAAAAAAGTGGTGTACTTCCAGCCCCCTCCATTTTTGGGAAAAATCTAGGGTGTAACCCCCCCAACCAGTAGGGGGGGCTGACGCTGTTAAAAATGCATTGCGCGGAAAAGGTTCACAGCGAATTTTTTTCCACACAAAGCATTCTGAGTTTTCATGTGAAGCTGCTATTGTCTATTGGAAAAAATCAAATGAAGGTTGTAACCATGGCGTTAGGAGTTGCAGAAGATGTAAAAATAATTAATTCACCTGCATAAGAAGGCCAACACATGTTGATGCAAGTAAAACCCAAAGAAGCTGAAAAAATAGAAATAATAGCAATGGATTAATTATGCCATTTACTCAGAGAAAAAGCTCAAACATATCCATCTAATATTTATAACTTCTACACAGACTTTTATGCTAGTGCAATCTGCAGGAAACGAATTCAAAATGAAAGTCTATTGAAAAAAAATCCACAATACACTCAATTGTCTGAAGATTGCTCATCATGAAACATGAAATATTATAGCAGCAATTTTTGCACGAAAGAATCTTTTCAAACTTTCTCTGTGGAGTACTTTGTGATCCTATTCATTATAATCTAATAATATTTTTTTGCTAATAAAGTAAAAGCATAACCATTATGTGAAGAGTTTCTACCTGATATCTTGCAACAGCACCTTGCTGTAAATCAGATTCGATATTTCCAGGATCAAGATAAGCAATACTCATCAAAAAACCTGGTCCAGTAAATGCCCATAGTCTCTTAAAACTGAATGCATATGCCTAGAAATTAGAACATGTAATTTGAGGTGAACGTCTTTACAGAAATGTTTGAATAGATGCCGGAGGATAAAAACTGTAATGCTCTTTGGATAGAAAAGAACAGAGCATATATTGATGCTAGCAGGGAGAACTCGATCAATGCATGGTCCTTTAGCCATTTTTTAAAAATTTGTTGAATTACACAACGTAAGAACTTTTAAAGGATGTAATCAAATCTAGTGTAAACGAAAGTTAATATCAATAACTTGCATTATATAATTTGAGTTATAAAAAACATGAGATGCTGTACTAAATATGTTGTGTATGTTTTCTCATGTTTTCTCTATGTTTGTCCTCAAAATTTATTGTTGTTGATTTATTAACTCTCAATCAGTTGCTATAAATCTTTTTATGAACAAAATCATGTACCTTATCACCCTCTCCATCTCTGGGAATGTTTATTCGTTCAACAAAATATGTTCTTCCGGAGTCATCAAACTCCTCACCGTCTCCAAAATTGGAGGTTCCTTCATTTTCGTGTTTTCTTGGCATTTCCATCAACTGTGATAAATAAAAGAAAAAGATAACCTAAAACACTTTAAAACATTATTTATAATAGTCAAGCAGTATCAAGAAGGAATGAAGCAAACTGATCGTATCAAACATAAGACTTTTATGTAAGATCTGAAACAAATTTAATCATACAAGTCTTTTTCAAAATCCAAAACCTACACTTCAAAAAATGATACTGAACCATAATGAACCATAAATTAAATAACTGAAATGATGTTGTCACATTTCTAACTTTTACTGCACACATTTTGGTTACATAAGTTTATTCAAATCACGCGTATTTTGGAGTGTTATTTCGGTAAACAAGGAACATTCCTCTCAAGTGTTTCATAATAATAATATTCAAAAATGGTTTATGGTCTATTGTTTACCAATAGTAATAACAAAATATATGTTGAAAGCATGCACTACAGTATTACAAAATATAATCTGCTGCATTCCTTGTTCTAGTCTGTTCACATTATTCATAGCCAACCCAGCCAACCCTGGTTCATGCTTAGCTTATTCATACTTTCTTTACTTTAAAATAATTGAAAAAAATATATTATGTCCTATATGTGGGCTTTTAAGTTATTATACTATCCAACAAGACCCAACTAAACCACATTTCAATTTTTAAAATCTTTTGTAAAATGTGACGTGAGACAAATCTGATTTAGCTTTTTCTCCTAGCCTGACTGACCATTGATTTGAATTAATATGTACCAGTTAACCTTTTTTACCTACAAAAGTTGTTGATGTTATTCAAGACTGTAATATTACATCAGGTATTGCACGGTCTAAAGGTATCATTACATGCTTCGATGCATTGATGCAAGAAATTTGAAGCTAAAAGAAGTCAGTTGCAGTTGTTCATTGATATATGCCTCTTCGCTCACTTTAATGAAGAGATACTTCCTGATGCAAAGTTGTTCTGAGTGCAAACTATGCTCTTTCAAAGGAATTATTAGCTTTGCTGGGGTGGGGAAATCACTGCACTTACTTGACTCTGCTAACTTGTATTTGCGATACACAGAGCTGCCAGAGCATAGTAAATTTTATACTTGTTGACTCAGAATTAGCTCAACTCACTCATAGGGTGAAGGTCAATGATTGACACCACTACAGTTTGGGCTTTGAATTTGAATTTCCCGATATTAAAAAAAAATATTTTTTTGCGGCTGGGTGAATTTCAGCCTGGGAGCTCTAAGCCCTTAACTTTATTTACAGTCTAGTTTTATGAATTTTTCCCTGTTTCTTTAACCTTGGGAGCTTCTTTAACCCTTGGAGCATCTTCCTATTTTTTTAATAGGGGAAGCATCTTGGGCGTGGCCTCGAGGTCCCCCTTAAAATCTCAAGAAGTGCTATGACCTTGAAATTTTGACCAGTGGTAGATATGGATGATTGAAGATGATTTGCAAAATTTTGGTTGGGTCACCTCTGTCTCGTTGGTATTTTACAGACCAGAATGTAAACTTGACCACAATCATGTAATTGACTGATTAACTCATTTGATTTGACAGAAATTAGTTCCTGGAGGCTGATTTGTCAAATCAAAGAGACTAGTAACAGTAAAAAAATTTTCCCATTAGTATTTGGTATTTTGCAGACCTGTAAAATGCATGTGACCACCTGCCAAAACTCAGGAACTACTAGAGCTTTTAACTTGAAATTTTCACCAGTGATAGATATTGACCATCTAAGACAGTGTGCAAAATTTCAATTTAGTCACGTGATTGGTTAGTATTTTACAGACCCGTTCTGTTTTTACCTGGAATGCTCACTTTCATCCATTTTGCTAATATGGCTGCAAGCTTGTATTATCTTGTATACGTAACACTTATTAAAATTTGTAGTCAATAGAACTTTCCAATCACTATACAGTATCCTAGGGCAATTTTGGGCTGGTCTGTAAAGTATGCGGAGGGTTGAAAATGCTTGCCACAGGTAGGTAACTTGCCTGCAAGAAGATTTTTCCCTGATGATTGGCTGGGTTTGGGCATATAACTAACCAGAACTTTTAGGTGCAACTTAATAACCCAAAAAATACATTTGACGTCAAATTCTTTCTGTGCTGCCATGATCATGAAAATGCAACAATATGGCAGAAATCAACAAAAATTCTAACAAGGATTCAACAAAATTATGGATATTGCACACCCAATAACTGTTTTTTAATAAACACCATCATAGCAGATAACGACATCTTACAATGTAGGAGATGTGATTGACTTGTTCATATATATTTATTTATTCATATATTAGCTTTGTCTGCAATATAAAAGCTGGCGCTTCGAATGTGGAAATTGTGTTACAATAACGCCACTCTTACTTGAGTGGATTAAAACAAGCAGACAAAAAGCTCGCAGTAACATCACAACGAAAGAAGCAGATAAAGATGAACATCATGGATTAAAATTAGGTTTCAACAAGAGAAAAACCTCTCTAGAAAGGAATGTTGAGAGGAGCTAATGAATAAAAAAGACATCAGCAAAGAACGGAACAACAAACGATCTGAAACACAGCTCAACAACACAAAAACAAAAAAATATCCATATGCAGAAGTCACCAAAGAAGATCTACAAAAAGAGCCAAATTGAAAAGTGGTCAACCAAAACACAAAATCAAAAATCTTACAAACAAAATATAAGTAACTGTGATTTTTTTTAAAAATAACCCTTAAATTTTCCAATTTCAACTTTTAAATCAACCATTTAAATCAGGTGATTATATCGAAACACAACTAGTGAGGTTTGTCACGGAAGGACAAGTGTTGAAATATAATGGACCTTCTTTTGAAAAATAAATGATTAATCAAAAATGAAATGTTGTTTTAAAACAAGTACATACCCTAGTTAGTTTAATAGGTTTGTTCATTTTGAAATAAGTCAAACAACAAAAAAGTACTGCAAGCAGAAACTTTTTTCAAATATCGAATTCCTTCCGTGACAATTTCAAGACAAAAAGTTTTTTCACCAGTTTTGTGCAAGTACACTATTTTTGATATTATTGCAAGTTCTAACTATTGGTACCCCCTAACAAAAAATGAAATTACATTCCAAAGCAACCTCCTTCATATTCACTTACAAGGTCTGAAATTATTGTCCTTCCGTGACGGATTAAAAATATCTTGTTATTTTTAGAAATCTTGGACTTCAATGGGTCTAATTTGTTGCAGGAGAGTGTCCTACGAGGTTTAGAACCATTGGGAACCAGTTCAACCCTGTATGGAGCTCAGAATAAGCTTAACTAAGGCTCCAGTACAGCGCTGTAAGCTTACAGCGTAAGCCCAGGCGGCTCTGGAGGCCTAAAAACCGGTTTTCTGGCAAAACTACTGTTCCTAGCTGGTTCTAAATCCTCTAAATCGCTTCAGCACCATGGAAATATGCTAATTAGAGCCTTTGGAAGTAGCTCACTGGCTTGCAAGGTCGCGTTTTTACGTTTTTTGCTTAAAAAATATAATCTTTCCTGTAAAATTTCCTAATTATTATCACCATTATGGTTGAACAATAAAAATACAGTTCCAAGGTTTTGAAATGAACTGAATAGTAAAAATGGCTATGATTCATGATATGATGTGTCACTTCACTAGTTTCAGTCAATATTTCTTACGCTATTGCTGATTTTGAAAAATAGGAATTTTTTCCTTCCGTGATGGTGTCCTTCCGTGACACTGACCTTTCTCAGTTGCAAAGGCCTGTAGCCATTGAAATTAATTTTTTTGACTCAGTTCTTTTTTCAATGACAAGCAGATAGACATAAGTTTCTTCTGGTGGTATTTTGGTTTTAAAATTCTCTTTAAATTCACAGGAATCTGAATCAGCATACTTTTGTCTTTTTTAATGTCTTTGCTGCGTTCCTTCCGTGACAGAACCTTTAAAGTTCAATTATTCAACGAGGAAAAACTTTTATGAAATTTATTTTGGTTTGGAAGTAGTAGTACTATGAAGGCTTTAATTCAGGACTAATACTATATTCATTAAGTTTACCATTTTTCAAAAATAGACCAAAAAAAGGCTCTGATTTCCTTCCGTGACAGAAACGGGACTTTTCAATTTGGCCCAAAACAAGAGGTGACCATAAAAAGTTTCATCAAATCAGTGAACAAAGACAGTACAGTCAAGTATCAATATTTGAGGTATTATGAGAATCACTACTTTTTGCCGTAATCGCTTTCGTTTTTAACATAAGGTCTTAGCAACGGGTACCCCGGGCATAGTTACGGGGCATTGAGAAAAAATCCTGACATAGAATTTCAAAAAGATTCACGCTATCATATTCTACATTACAAAATACACCTGTTCTATGTTGGGTTTTTTTCTCTGTGTTTTGTAGGCTTAATTTTAATTATCGTCATGCAAAGTAAATAAAACCCCCTAAAATTTTTTAGGTTTTGATAAGCAAAATACTTACATACTATTGTTTACTTTTCAGGTATTAATCCAATCAGAATTCACGCTCAGAAACTTTCAACCAATCAAAATTCAACTGTGACGCGGAAATGATCCAATCAGAATCCCGAAGCTAAAGACTTACAGCGCGGCGGTATTCATCCAATTGGAATCGCGTAACACGTGAACAAAGTGAAAGTAAAGGCGGAAATATATTCTTTTTTCGATGTGATTTGTATATATTAGAACAGAAAGAAACGCCAATTTTGTCAAAGATTTGTCTAAAACCACCTTATTTTTTGTTGAGTATCGCCTAAATTTATCGAAAAAATATGCTTTTCAACAATAATCTTAAAATCTCTTTTATTCTTAAGTATCCCCAGGGCTCAACGCCGAAAGAAAAATAAGCGGGCGGAACCGCCCTCATAGTTTAAACCTGGAGAAAACCTTTTCCGTACATATAATGTAGCTAAGGAATTTTAAAACACGGCATTTAAAGTAAAACAAGTGATACTTTGATGGACCTACTGGATTATGCTTAACACCTTTGAAGTTAGGTCACTATTTTTAGCTGAAATAACCCCAAAAATTTTTGGTTCTCCAAAATCGGGCTCCGTCACATTTGAGGGTTTATAATTATGAATCTTTATGCAAAAAATCGTAGAAAATGAAAGAGCCAATCAATCTAATACCTAAGTAATTGATAATGTGCTTATAAAAAAAATATCAAAATTGGCCAGTTTTTCTATAAAAACATGCCAAACAACAAAATTCCTGTCTAAACCTCGTGAGAAAAAAAACATCTATCTCATAAAAAAATTGAGTAATTGACTAAAAACATTGATGTATGCTTATTATTGATTCTTATAGATAAACATGCGTTTTTTGAGCCAACAAATTTTTTTTGCAAAAATCTGCTTAAGCCATCTTTTACCTATGATGGTACCCTACTTTTATGCAGAAAATTAGAAAAAATTAATGATCCAATTTTTCACCTGTTTTTTAGCCGTTTTTTGGCCCAAATTTGCCCAAAAACATTTTTTTTCGAAAATCGGGTTCTGTCACATTCAAGGGTTTTTAGTTATGCATCTTTGTGTAAAAATCATAAAGAATGAAAGAGCAATCTCGAGCCAATACCTAAGTAATTGATAATGTGCTTATAAAAAAATATCGAATTTGGCCAGTTTTCTATAAAAAACGCCAGCAACCCATTTCCTGTTAAACACACAGATTCTTCAAAAGTAAGCCCTCTTGAGCAAAAAAACGCTATCTCATAAAAAATTGAGTAATTTTGACTAAGAACATTGAGTTGCTATTATAGTATTCTTATAGATAAACATGCGTTTTTTGAGCCACAAAATTTTTGTAAAATCTGCTTGAGCCATCTTATACCTATGATGGTACCCTACTTTCGGCAAAAAAGCAGAAAAAATTAATGATCCAATTTCACAAAAGTCCAAAAACCCGTCTTTTAGCCGTTTTTTGGCCCAAATTGCCCCAAAACATTTTTTTTTAGAAAATCGGGTTTCTGTCACATTCAAGGGTTTATAGTTATGCATCTTTGTGTAAAATCATAAAGAATGAAAGAGCCAATCTCGAGAAAAGCCAATACCTAAGTTTGAATCATGTGCTTATAAAAAATATCGAATTTGGCCAGTTTTCTATAAAACACGCCAAGCCAACCAAATTTCCTGTCTAAACACACATATTCTTCAAAAGTAAGCCCTCTTGAGCAGAAAAAAATCTATCTCATAAAAAAATTGAGTAATTTGACTAAGAACATGGATGTATGCTTATTAATAGTGATTCTTATAGATAAACATGCGTTTTTTGAGCCAACAAAATTTTTTTGCAAAAATCTGCTTGAGCCATCTTAAACCTATGATGGTACCCTACTTTCGTGCAAAAAATCAGAAAAAATTAATGATCCAATTTTTCACAAAGTCCAAAAAACCTGTTTTTTAGCCGTTTTTTGGCCCAAATTTGCCCCAAAAAATTTTTTTTCGAAAATCGGACTCCGTCACATTTTGGGCATTGCCATTTTGCATCATTGTGCAAAAAATCAGAAAAAACTAATGAGCCAATCTCGAGAAAAGCTGGTAACTAACGGACGGACGGACAGACGGATGGACAGACGGACGAAGGTTAATTTATAGGACCTCCACCGGGGTAGGTCCAACAAGATGGCGGAGAAGTAGTGATTGGAGGTTTTGTAATTAGACAGCATGACAAAGGTTTGTTATATTTTAGCATAACAAAGACAAACTCAGGAGGTAAGGTAAATTGCGTTTTGACTGCTGTTAACTGTTTTTCTAATAAAGAATATCTTCAAACTTGACTTCACTGAAAGACAGAAGGTTTGGTTGTGTTGATCAGGTATGTTTTTATCGGCAAGTACAAAACGCCTACTACCTACGACTTAAGAGCCATTTTCTGTAAGAATCAGACAGGTCGAGGAAGTGATATCCTCAGATTTTGCCAATTTTTGGATATTTTGCTCAAATACATGAAAATAACATCTTGTGAAAATTTTTTTGAAAAATCTTTTTTCGTTCCCAAGATATGGGCCTTTCAAATTTGGGCCAATTTGCCCAAAAAAGTGCACTTTTGATAAATCTTTGACTTCAAGAGCAATTTTAGACATGATCAAGCTTAAATTCATTTTCAAACATATTCCTGGAAGAAATCCATGGGACTAACTTGAAAAAAATGGCTTTTGAGAAAATTTTTTGCCCCTAGGCTAGAAATTGCCTGAAATCACAACATCTAATTTTGAATAGATTTTGAGAGAATTAGCTGCTTGGCCACAAGTGTCACTTGATATTTTTGTATATTTCTGAAGTCTCTATGGTCATCTTTAAACTTTCAATTAAAATTGTATGTACACTAAAGGCCACGCCCTAAATGGCGGTTAAACATAGCTTTCGCTCAATTTTTTAGTATTTTCAATGAGCTTTTAAGCCATGGCCCTAATTCCACCACTGAAACAAACATTTTTGTTCGTGTTTTGGCCATATACCAATCCAAATCAAACCCTGTGTCTAATACCATTTTTTGCCAATTTATCTTCGAAAATCTTTTTATCATCAGACTTAGCCAATTTTCCCTTAGCAACGCATTTTTTTCCCTAGCAACCAAGGCATCCAGCTTATCAAAATTTTCCAACTGTTCCTAGTGGTTCCAGACCATGGTAAATGTCTTAGATCAATATCAAAGTCTTGGACACAATTTTCACGAATTTTAGAGCAAATAGGGTCGCAGAACAGAAATAGCAGACCCCCAGGTAACGAGGAAGCAACTTTGGCTGATGCCTGTTGCAAACCCTAAATCAAATCAAATTGATCTAATGTTTTTAACCTTATTAGCAGAGGAAATACTAAGATTAAAAAAGTGGGGGTACTTAGCATAGAAGGGAAGGTCTCTTTTAACAGGTGAAATGAGGCTTTTGACAAAATTTCACCACTAAGGAAAAAACGCTAGTCTCTTGTTTTCTTTGTTTTCAAATGCTAAAAATTATTGCCATTGATTTTGAAGGGAAGTCTCTTCTTGCATTTCATACCTTTGTACTGTTTTTTATCATTATAGATACTACACAGACCTAGAAAAGAACTTTGAAGAAAGTTATACTGCCTTACAGACGAACGCTAAAGGAGGAGAGGATACAGACCTTCAGTGCAACACTGAGTTTTAGAACCATTTTAATCGAGTTTCATCAGCATGATCATTTCAGTCAAATTATTCAATATTTGATCAAAACTAATATAAGAGTCAAAATTCAACTAATGAAATTGGGTGGAATCTAGCATAATGGTCCAAAAATCAATGTTGCACTGAAATTCTGTACGATCCTATGTAAAGTACTGTAATTAGAGTTCATCTGTAAGGCGCAACTTTCTTCAAAGTTCTTTTCTAGTCTGTGTAGTGTCTATAATGATAAAACAGTACAAAGGATGAAATGCAGGAGAGACTTCCCTTCAAGATCAATTGCAAATAATTTTTTAGCATTGAAAACAAAAAAAAAAAGAGACTTAGCGTTTTTCCTTAGTGGTGAAATTCTTGTCAAAAGCCATTTTCACCTGTTAAAAGAACCTCAACTTCTATGCTAAGTACCCCCACTTAATTTATCTTAGTATTTCCTCTGCAATAATGTTAAACATTAGAATCAATTGATTTGATTTAGGGTTTTGGCAACAGGCATCAGCCAAAAGTGCTTCCTCGTTACCTGTTGGGGTCTCTATTTCTGTCTCTGCGACCCTAATTTGCCCTAAAATTCCGTGAAATTGTGTCCAAGACTTTGATATGCAAGCTAAGACATTTACCATGGTCTGGAACCACTAGGAACGTTGGAAAATTTTGATATAAGCTGGATGCCTGGTTGCTAGGGAAAAAAAATGCGTTGCTAAGGGAAATGGCTAAGTTTGATGACTTAAAAAGATTTCGAAGAAAATGTGCAAAAATAGTATTAGAACACAGGGTTTAATTTTAGGATTGGGTAAATGGCCAAAACACTAACTAAAATGGTTTGTTTCAGTGGTGGAACTTAGGCCATGGCTTTAAAGCTCATTGAAAATATAAAAATTGAGCGAAAAGCTATGTTTAAACGCCATTTTAGGGCGTGGCCTTTAGTGTCACATGAAATTTTAATTGAAAGTTAAAGATGACCATAGAGACTTCAGAAATATACCAAATATCAATGTGACACTTGTGGCCAAGCCAGCTAATTGCTCTCAAATCAATAAAAATTAGAATGTTTGATTTTCAGGCAATGATTTCTACATAGGGAAAAATTTTTTCTCAAAATGCCTTTTTTTCAAATTACCCATGGATTTCTTCAGGAAGATTTTTGAAATGATCTTAAGCTTGATCATGTCTAAATTGCTCCTGAAGTAAAATTTATCAAAAGTGCACTTTTTTTGGCAAAATTGGCCCAAATTTTAAAGGCCCATATCTTGGGAACGAAAAAGATTTCAAAAATTTTCACAGGATGTATTTTTCATGTATTTGAGCAAAATATCCAAAAATCGGCAAAATCTGAGGATATCACTTCCTCGACCTGCCTGATTTTGTCTGATTTTTACAGAATGGCTCTTAACTACCTACTTTATTACTACTTTTACCCATACTCAGTTTGTATACTTTACAGACCAGAGCTCTCCTTCGCTTGTTCGAAATCTCTATTCTAAAAAATTGGTTTTGTAATATCTGAATGCTAACACACAAGTCTTTGCTTTATATTTACTTGAAAAAAGTGTTATCTAAAAGAATATTAAGCATATTTACGTAGTGAGTGAATATTCTCTTCGCCTCATATAAGTATATATACTGAAGTATAAAATGCGAAAGGCCATTATCTTGATTTTTTCTTTTTCCTAAACCTACTCTCTCTTATGATTCTTATTATAAGAACTTTCCTTTTTCCTAAACCTACTCCCTCTTATTTATGACTCTTATTATAAGACGATAAGAATACACATAAAAGTCTAAAAAAGGCTCTGTAATATAATATAAACAGGGGGTCAATCTATCTCTATCCTATTGTATGGTCTGCATCATATACCCATCAAGTACCCAGTGAAACAAAGGGCTGGCTCTACTTACTTAAAGTATTTTAACTTTTTAGATTGATCGACTCTTATAAATAAAACTGACATGAATAAATAAGTGTGCAAAGGAAATATTTTTCTCTTCTACAAAGAAGTGCGTCTGTAAACTTTATAGAAAAAGCGCGGGAAAAAGTCATAAACAAAATAAAAGAGAGAAAATATTTTTAAGTCTTCAAAGTTCAGTACGTTAAAAGAAGAAGTTTTAACTTTTTTGAACATGTTCAAAAATCTGAGGCAAAATGTGGCTGTTTTTTGGACATTTGGATTCTTGTTACATTTTTATCAATAAAATCTATTGAAGTTTAGTTAGATGTTTGATTTTTTGTCAGTCCTTTCAAAAAATACATCCTCTTTATAAATATATACTTTATTCAAGACAAAGTTGACTAAATCTGAAACAAGAGTTAAATTACTCCAAAACAAAAAAATGATAAAAATGTGACAAAGCAAAATTTTGAAAAATGATAAAAGCTTTAATAACCTGAGTTATAGTTGTCGTATTGCTCATAAGTTTTCAACATGGGTAGAAGGGGGTATTCTAAGCTTATTTCCAAAAAATTAGCTTCCAATACAATTTAATGATAAAACTTGTAACACTTTTATAGCAAGAAATGGGCAATTTTATCAATCCATTTTTTTGGTAGATTTATTGTTTATGACAAAAAAACTCAAACTAAGCCCTTCATAGCATTCCAACTATCGATTTCAAAAAGTTTCAATTTTCTTTATCAACAGGAATAAGATAAAAATGTAACAAAAAACATATCACCGTGAAGATGCTGAATTTTAGGCTGAATTAGATAGGTTTATCATCAAGTGAATTTATACAATGTATAATTGTTTATTATTGAATGATATTTTGTGAACTGTTACTTCAAACTTCCAACTGAACTTAAAACTAGGATTGAGGCATAAAAAACATAGTTAAATCCCAAAAGTTTGATAAAACTCGGTTTGTGTAATTTACGATGCGCGATCCAACGATTCACGATGCGCGATGCACGATCCATGCATATATTATGTTAATTATTCTAATTATGCACGAATAAGTTTTCATAATGCTAGCTACAAACATCATATAACAATAACGAAAATAAAATTAAAAAAAGAAGGGGAACTAATTTATCATAATCAGAATGATTAAAATAACTTATATCTTCTGTGTAGAAAAAAATAAAAATTGATAGCGATAGAAAGAAAATGTTCGCCGCATGCCTCACTTGTTTTTAAAATGAAAGAAAAAGCCTTGACGTCGTAGAAAAGTTTTGGCGCGAAAAATTTATTAAAACAGAAACTCATTTTTGTACGTTCATTATTTTTAAAGAACAGTGAAAACTAGCTCAGGGAAAAAAGTAAAAATACAGAAATAAAATTCCACAAGTTAAATTCGTAGTTAGAAATGCTAAAGGCTAAATTTAAGGGGCTACTCATTGACGATATGGGTGGTAAGGCATTCCACAACCTAATGTTGAGGGGACATAGCTGTATTCATACGGACTGGATTCGTGCTTTATTGGTATCATTTTTACGTTAGCGTACGACACGACATACAAAGAAGATAAACAAGCAATTCGACCGTGTAGAATCTTATGCATGTAGCTCAGTTTAGTTTCCAGCCGTCTTTGCTGGAGGGTCTTGAGGTTAAGATTATGGATCATGGTGGTTGGACTACTGGAATATCTCCAATCATTAGATATAAATCTTGATCCTTGCGTTGACCATTCTAATTGGTTGAGTTTGCTGCAGTATGAGGATCCCAGACAACTGATGCGTATTCAAGAATCGGCCTCACATAGGTACGATAAGCCTTGGAGCTTGATTACTTGGTTCATGTACGCAGGTTACGCTGGAGGAAGCAGCGATTTGGTTGGCTTTTTTCGAGGTGTAGTGACATGGGTATTCCAAGATAACTTTTTGTGTATAAATACGCCGAGGTATTTTGCTGAGTCAACAGCTCAAGGATTTGGTTTATGCATGGAAAGTCAAATAGGATGATCTTGCGTTATGGTGACTCTGAGACCTGCATTTCTGGATTGAAATTCCATGGACCAATGCTTTCCCACTCAATCAGATTTTTAGATCATGTTGAAGTTGATAAGCGTCATTGACTGATTCAATGTTTTCTGTATAATAGAGCATCATCCGCAAAAAGACGAATTTGGAGTTCACACACAATGGCAGATCGTTTATGTATACTAGAAATAGTAGTGGGCCCAATACTGTCCCTGGGGAGCACCAGATAATACCATGGCTTTGTCTGAGCTCTTGCTGTTAACAACTACAGTTTGCGTTCTGTTTGCAAGGTAATTTCTAATCCAGGAGAGAGTATTACCTCTTATTCCGTAGTGATCAAGCTTAATGCACAGTTTGTCATGGTCTACCTTGTCAAATGCTTTGGAAAAGTCAAGCAAGATGGAATCGATTTGACTTCCCTCATTAAGTGATTTTGCAAGGTCATTAATGGTGAGTAAAAGCTGAGATTCACATGAACGATTTTTCTGAAAGCCATGTTGCGTGTCAGTTAGTATGTTGTTTTTATCAAGGTGGGAGATGATATTACTGTGAAGAATATGCTCAAATATCTTGCATGATACTGATGTTAGGCTTATAGGCCTGTTGTTTTCAGCTTTGGCTCGTCTGTTTTCCCGTTTGAAGACTGGGGGCAACCAAGGCATGACGCCAGTCCTTTGGAGTCATTGACTGCAGCATGGATGCCTGCATTACCAATGTTAGTCCAGGTGCAATTTCATTACCAAGCTCCTTTAGGAATTTAGAGGAGACATTGTCTGGACCAGATGCTTTGTTTGGTTAAGATTTTTCAAAAGTTTCTTGACTCCTGCTATATTGATAGTTTATGTCTGGCATAGTTATGCAACGTTTGACCAATGAGTGGAGGGATGCGTCCATCTGGTTTGGAGAAAAACACTGGAGAATTGATGGTTCAGTATGTCTGCTTTCTTTTTGTTATCAATGTGGATGTGACCCTTATCATTTAGAGGGGCAACACCTTCATTGCCACACTTACGAGATTATATAAATGTAAACAGTTTTTTGGGATTGTTGTTCTCTCCGGGATCAACACATTTCACTACATAATTGTTAAATGCGTCGACAGGTTTTCCTTGATTTGACTGGAGTACTTTAAATTTGTTCCAGTCTTCTTGTCATTTGTTCGTTTAAACGTTATAAGTTTTTTCCTTTCTGCAAAGTCTTTTGCATTTGGTGTGATCGGGTTGCGATAATCAGGTGAAGTTGTTTTGGAAGGAACAAAAAGCATTGAAGAATCGACAAGCATTTTGAAACTAGACCAGTAGAGCATTGGTGTGGTTGCACATTGTTGCCATGAAGTTTGTCAGGAGTTAACATGGTCTTTTATCGTGTTTAGTGCCCCTTTTCCATAGTATACAATAGATTTTGATCTTTTGGAGACAGGCATATAACATCAAGCTGTTCGTGATCACTGAGACCAAAGGATGAGGGATGCAGTTGAAAAATGATGGTCGAGGAGGGCAAAATTCAAGTAGTAATTATCGGGTTGGGAACAAAACAATTTGCTCAAGCAGCATTGGTTAAAGGTTTCTAAAAACGATTCATTGATGCTTTCTTGTAATTATGATCAATGATGCATTGTTTACCCAGTCAATATCCGGAAGGTTGGTGTCACCACAATCCATAGAGGGCAGTTTTTAAAGGAAGAATTTTAGAGATTTGAATTTCTTCACAGATGAATGTTGTTTCACCAATTTTCGATTTTGGAGGTCTGTAGCATGCTGCTATGATGACTGGTCTCTGGTGTGTTTGAACCTTGATTGCAATAAATTCACATTTTTTTGGATTTCGTCACTTCTCAATGACCAGTCTTTCTTTTTGCAATAATTATCACACCGCCTTTGCATCGTCTCGATCACGTCTATAACATTTGTATGTTGGTGGAATGAATTCAGAGTCCTTGATGCTACTGTCAAGATGAGTTTCGCTACCAATAACAATATCAACATTGTCCTCAAACAGAGCCTGTTCTATTTGCTCTTTTTTCTCCCAAACACTTTGAAAGTTTTTAAGCACATCAGTTTAAGTTGTGTTGGAGTTCTTTTAGGAATACCTCTTTGTGGAGATAGGTTAGAGTCAGTTGATGAATCAAGTGAGCTATCAAAAAGTGATGGGTTGATGTTTTTCACTCCACAGTTGCAGCATTCCCATTCCAGATCATTGTTTGTCTGATAGATATCATACATTACACTGTTCATTTGGATGCAGTATGCATGGAACCAGCGATTACAAGTGTCACAGGCAATCGCATTTTGTCCCCATCTGACAGCTGAAGAACATTCACCACAGGGAAATTTGACAGGTGGGCCAGGATTGATCTCGATTTTTGACCACTCAAGACTAGTAGCAAGTCTATCAAGTGAGCAGTTTGATTTTATGTAGGATGAGTTTTTTGTTGAGTAAGCGTGGAAATATGGAAAATAAGAACTTCTTGTTGAAGCGTGTCGGAGGGCAAAAGCTCACATCAGTTACGTTAACAAAGTGAGGGTACAATCTTGGTCTTGGCCACAAAGTGGTGTACAAAAGAATGATCAATAATTTGAGCAATTTCATGATGAAATCAGAATAAGAATAATAGATACCTGATCAGCTACACTTTAGCTCCAAGCTAAGAGTGCAGCCGTTCCAAGGTGATTAACAAAATGCCTGAGCTGACCAAGACACAGGACCCTGCTGCTCGAGGAACGTATTAATATGAAGAAAGTTATACCTGTGACGTCCAGGGCTAACCTGGTGTGTAAAAGCTGAGGGGTCTTGTTTCCTCTTTGAATGTTGTCTTTATCTTTGTTGCTTTGCCATCAGGAGCAGACTTTGATTATGGTGGCACTTTGTTTTGATATTGTTGTTGGGTTGGTTGAGACCAGGCTACAGCAGTTGTCTTCGCCAATGTAGATTTTTGAGATGATTTTTAATAATTCTTTCTTTCTTATTATTATCTTAGACTCAAATTTGGAGTAATTGGTGTTTCTTTTTAATTATTGAATGATATTTTGTGAACTGTTACTTCAAACTTCCAACTGAACTTAAAACTAGGATTGAGACATAAAAAAACATAGTTAAATCCCAAAAAATTGATAAAACTGTAACATATATATGAAAAGATTTGGAACTTTATAAATATTGTTACATAAATATCACTATTTTGTCTTTTTAAAGGCATCTGATTTAGAAATAACCTATTCAGGACCCTTCACTTACCAAATCAACATATATTTTATAAAGAGAAGATTACTTTCAAGTACAAAATCTGACCAAAATGTAACGCACGTAGCAAACAAAATTTGGACTACTCAAAAGTCTTAATACTCTAAAATTTTGTAATATTAAGTGAGTTATTAGCGATGAACTAACTTATTACTACACACATGAGATAAAATAGTAACAATGTTATTTTCTTATCATTTCTCTGTACTGAATGCAAATTTTGACATTTTGACAAAGCCGTATCATTTTAAATATTGCAGCGGGTCTTTTCTGAAAATTTCAGATCCCAATGTTGAGAAATTTCAATTTTATAGCAAAAAATCGATTTTAATGAATTTTGAGATGTCCAATGCATTGCCTCAGATTTTTGAACATGTTCTTTTACCACCAAAGTCAGTCAGGCACATCCTGGCAAATGAACGGGGTGAGCATTTGCATGGGGTATTTGTCACCCAGTGTAAATGAGATAGGACGTCTCAGGCTAAAAGTGTGAAAATGAATAAAAATGAACTTCAAACTGAAAATGGGAAAAAAGGAAGAAAACTGGGAACTTTATTTTTTCGTTAAAATTGACCCATGGAAAAAGAATTTCATCTATGCAGTTCTTTGAAATGAAGCAAAATATTTCCAACCCGGTTCTATTGCGTGGGGTATTCAGTGCTATTACATCACTTTTGTTTTCGACCCCTTGCATTTGCCACACCAATCGCAAGTGAAAAATACCCCGTTCATTTGCCAGGATGTGCCTGACTGAAAGTTTCAGATTTTGCTAATTTTAACATGCTGAATATTTTAAAGGTAATTTTGAGCCGTTTTGAGCTATTTTACAGTAGGTAGTAAGTAGTAGGTAGTAAGTGTTAAGTAGTAGGTAGTACAGTGTAGACCTAACTCTTCACACAAAAATTACGGGAAACGCATGTTTGGACTTTGTACCCTATGCTGCACTCAAGCACTTAAGGCAAAGTCCCGCAAAGGCGGGACAAAAATCAGTTTTTTGAAGTTTGCAAAAAAACGTCACATAGAAGATCTTTCAAATTCAGTATGTGAATAGAGCAGTAAAAAATACAACTTTTCTATTTTTCCTTTTTTTTGCAAAAGTTCTAGGAATGAAAATAAAGGGATAATGATAATTGAATACTATCCATTGACGACCTGCGGCACTATCGTAAAGCTAGAATCGCTTCGCGTACTCTTCGCTTGAGAAAATGATTGACAGATTGAAGTTTTTCACCCGCGCAGGAGTTCGCTAAGCGTTCTCGGCTCAATCCTCGGACCGCGCTAAAAATGGTAGACTGGGCTGGGATAGATCATTTCGATGGAAGTTGTTGGAATGTTTACAGGCCTTTACAAGGCTCTTTACAGAAAAACGTTTGTTTTATTGTCAATGATGACAGTGTGGTTATTAATCTTGTTAGATCTGACAAATTGATGTTTGTAAGTGCACTTTATAGTTTTGATTCCCATTGAAGAATCATATTCTGGTTTTCATGTTATTAGATGCTGGTTTAGAGCTTTAGGTCTACATTGTAGTAGGCGTTTGGTACTTGCCGATGTTTTTATTCTATCCGAACTAATATTATAAAAGACCAAGGAGGCCCTGACTGTATCAACCAGTCCCATGTTTCGCCCAATCGTCCCAAGTTAGAGCAGTTGACAGCACGCTTAAAGTATTTCAGGGACATGGGCTCTAGTCTTTGGCTGCTTCTGACAATATACCGTGAGATTGGGTAACTTGCATCAGTGGAGACTAACATAGCCCTAAGATGAATGACCTGGCTGGTCATTAAAATACAACTACGCAGATCCGCTCGCATCTTTACTCTACCATTTTTGTTTTGATTTAACTTTTGTATCTTAATGACAGCCGGGTCTTTCATTCAGTCAGGCACATCCTGGCAAATGAACGGGGTGAGCATTTGCATGGGGTATTCGTCACCCAGTGTAAATGAGACAGGACGTCTCAGGCTAAAAGCGTGAAAATGAATAAAAATGAACTTCAAACTGAAAAAGGGAAAAAAGGAAGAAAACTGGGAACTTTATTTTTTCATTAAAAGTTTCCTCAATCTTCGAAGACAAAATTGACCCATGGAAAAAAATTTCATCCATATGCAGTTCTTTGAAATGAAGCAAAATATTTCCAACCCGGTTCAATTAAACTGGGTATTCGGCGCTATTACGTCACTTTTGTTTGCTTTCGTTTTCAACCCCATTCATTTGCCAATGGTCGCAAGTGAAATACCTTGTTCATTTGCCAGGATGTGCCTGACTGTCATTTGAGGGCTATCCACTGAGGACCCTGCCGACGCACCGGACTTAACAAACACCGGACACGCGAAAGTCCGGTGTAAAAAGAGAATTTTTTTTACCACCGGACAATATCTACACCGGACTTAAGGAAGTCGGATGTCCGGTGTCAGAGAAGGATATTTTTTCCCACCGGAATGATGAAATCAAAACACCGGACATGACCAGTCCGGTGCGTCCGGTGTTTCTTAATTTTTTGTTTCATAAATGTCTGGCGTCCAAAATTCCCTGTATGCAGCACCGGACTGACACCGGACTTATTGCGGCCGGTGTAGCGAAAGGATACTTTTTGCCACCGGACAAATACACCGGACAGTCCGGTGCGCCGACAGGGTCCTATCCACTGACAGTGATGCAAGTCACGGTTGTGATGCAAGGATTAACTTAAAAGGAAAAATATCTTACCTAAGTATCAGTAATCCACTGTGGTGCCACAAATGCAAATATTTATTGACTATTGAGTAAAATATAATGAAAAGAGTTGGTGGACAGGATACGATGACAATGACGGCTGTTTCACATGACCAGATGACTGCAAATCGGAAAATCGCGAATCAACTTTAAAGCCCTATTTCAACGGTAAATCAATTTTTTTATGGTCCTGTCTTCACTTCACATCCGAGGCCCGGAATCATCGAGCTAAATCATGACGTCATAAAAATTATGACGTCACTCAACTCTAATTTGATTCTTCATTTTTAAAAAGGGATTTTCGAGTTAGCTAACTCGGATTTTTTTTCACAAATTCTTTTTTTTTTGAGTTGGCTAACTCGAATTTATTTTTCGTACACAACTTTTCGAGTAAGCCATCCTTTTTTTGGATAAATAAAATAAAGCTCCGAGTTATTACTATTATATTAGCTAACTCGCAACCTCGATCCCTGCGTATTATCAGCTTTTTGATTCTTACTAATAGCGCGAGATAATACCCTGGCATTGGCTGGTTTTCGAACGCGAAAGATTACGTAATTAAAAAACAAAACGTCAGATTTCATTCGTTCTTCTTTTTTGAAGTCGTTGCATTGCAATGTAACTTTGTAACGTAACGTCAGAATATTTTATGACGTATTGTTTTGAGAAGTTCCCCCTCTGAGAGGGGGAACTCACATCAGCCAACACTCAGGGTATTTCTGGCGTCAATCAGTAACGTAAATAAAGCCTGGGATACACGGGGACGAGGTTGGCTAACTCGAAGATTCCTAAAAAAACCTTAAAATCCTAAAATAAAAGTAGAAGAGTGAGGAATTTGTGGGGAATACAAAAAAGCTCGAGTTATCTCGAGTTATGGAGTGCTTATAAGGCATCATGAATAGAAGAAATGAGAAAACTTATTCGAGTTTTGGAGGTATTCGGGTAATAGAGAAGTCTCTACTGTATTTTGTGATTTTTGTGGATGTGCGTTAGCATGGAGGTATATGGTAATTGTTCGTTAAAGTCTTTTGATCTCTTTTATAAAATGTATCAAAAGAAATTTAAGGTTCGCCCAGTTTGAGTTTGCTCTGAATACAGTATTCTAAAATACTATCAGTATTTAATATATACGATATTAAATAAAACTTTAGCCCCATGTTCCATTTAGTTATCTGTTAAATTTTGTTTTAAAAAGAATTTTATTACAGGCCCGTAGGAAGCAATACACTCTTCTCGAGATGCATAAATTTATTGTTGTCCTCGTTTTCAAACAGATTTCATTGCTATAAAATTACATATTCACAATGATAATTGTGTTGTTTACACCTCATGAGACATTTTGAATTTCAAGTACTTTTGTGTTATAATAATGTTTGCCTTTTGGGAATTTAAATTGGTTTAAATGTATAATCTCATAGCAATGAAATCTGTTTGAAAACGAGGACAACAATAAATTTATGCATCTCGAGAAGAGTGTATTTATTATTGAGGGGGCATAAAAGTTTAAGTCAGGAGTTTTTTTTTTTTTTAAGCTGAGGGTTTGGGGGGCGCTCAGCCCCCAACGGGTCCAGGGCTGGCCCTGGTGGGGGTACAGCTGTGGCGAATTTTCTAGAATTTTTAGATAAAAAGACCCTATTTTTGAACTATTTTCCAACAAAAACCCCCCGGTTGCTACGGGTCTGTCTTAAGCCAGAAAATGAAAGGTTCTTTATGAAACACACACGATTTCAGACTCAATTTGTTGTCAGAATGTCGCTGGAGAATTTTATAGGAAAGTTATCAAGAAATAGAGTTCATTTGATGAAGAGGATTACCGTGTTTACAGGCTTTTTTTAGTCCAAATATTTTCTTACTACGATGTCAGAAACAATGAATCTCGTCTCATCTAATTTCTAACATTTTATGAGCCAATGAGATTTCACCTTTCGACAAAAGAGCTCACCACGATATATTAGATTATGAGCATGCATACATCGTAGCAATCGTAGGGCGAACGAACATAAATCTTCTGTTTTTCTTTACACCTCCATGGTGCTAGTCTGCGGTTAGCGACAAGAAGATAAAACTGAAAAGAATTGGTTTAAATATAACATTATTTCTCTCTTCAAATATCTTATAGCATAATATATATAATGACAAGAAATACATACACCCATTTGAACAAAAAGCCAACAAAAAAATTAAGTAAATATAATGCTGAAACAGATATTTGACATTGAGAAACAGATACTGAAGAAAACTGCTGGTTGAGAAAGAAGACTTTCATAAATCGAGACTAACGCAAAAGAATTTAATACACTTTGAAAGAAGGGGCTCTTCCAGAAATTGTCCGTACATGGGGAATGGAGGATATTTTGTCCGGGGCTGGCGAAAAATCATCAAAATTTTTCTTTGTCCGGGGGTAATTTGGGTTGTCCAGGGGTCAACTGATGCTTGTCCAGGGGGCCAATAGTCACTTTGCCCGGAAGTAAACCACTGAAAATTGTTATATTCTCCACCCCCATATTCAATTTTTTTCTGAAAAAGCCCAAGGTGTTTTTTTGGCCAAGAAATAGTTGAATACGATGATACAAAGCCCTACTTCTCTTGTCAACAATCCAATAAAAAAAGTCATAAAAGAAAGTCCGATCATTAAATAATAATAACGCATTAATAGGTGAAAATAAATAACTTTACATACAAAGATAAAACTAATATCTAATATTTCTGATGCTAATAAAACTTTAAAATAATAAAAGTTTTAAAAGGTCATTGGTGCTTTTTAAAACGCTGGATAAGCTGTATAACTCAGACATCCTAAACCTTTCTTTACAAGGGGAAGGTAATCTCCATTTTAGTCACAAATTAGTTTCACTACGCTACGAATCTAATTCATTAAGAGGCACAGGGGTGTTTTGTTTGCCCAAGAAATCCAGTTAAGTCCTGGAAAGGGTGCACCTAATCAAAAATTTTATAAGAAACGAAAAGGAAAAACAGGTGTATGCAAAAAAGAGCCTGGTATCTAATCTTTCTACAGTAATTCTAAAAACTAGAACACACACGCAACAGACAAAATCAACTAAAGTTGTGTTAAAATATAGTAGTAGTCTTGTGCAACCTAAAATACAAGGTGATCGAAAAAACGTCCTGACGTCATCGATCACGTGATAATATTTTGTAACAGTGAAAAAATATTCATATAAAAATCAATGAAAAGTTAAACATTGCTTCTATTCTTTTGTTTTTACTCGAGCTAAAGATTTCGAATAAAAACTATAAGGAAACGTGTGAAGAAATAGAGGAATGGCACTAGTGAACAAGTCATAATTTTAAGAATAGGCCATTTCACAGTTGCAAAGCGTAATGAGTAATCAGGAGCATTGCGATGTTTTGAACCAACGGGAAACCGTTATCGAGGCGCAATCAGTCCTGATTACCCACGATCCATTTCAACTGTAAAATGGCCTATACAGTTTATTCTCTAAAACTAGCAGAAACAGTGAAAAATGATGCCCATCCTAAACTTGGGCTGCAATTTAGATATCCGCCGAATGGAAAATGTTCCTGAACTAATTTTTCGTTTTAGGTAATGATACCATAACACTAAGAAAGGGGCAAATTCTAAAAAATAAATGTCATTAAAGATTAATGGTAAAAAAAGAACTAAAAACAAAACGAAAAAAAAAACTTGTGCGTAATGCAATAACTTAAATAAAATCATCATAAATTACTTACAATAACTCATTCTTCATATAATTAAATTCGCACTGCGAATTTCAAAAAAAAAGATGGCAAAAAAAAAAAAAGAAAAGGCAAAAAAAAAGTATACTTCAGAAAAAAAAGAGGACCGAAAAATTGAGAACCTCAGATGCTTAAAAAAATATGGGTATTTCTCTTCTCTTTCTTTGTTAAAATCTAGACATTTCTTTTATAAGGTTAGAAACGAGATTACCAACCATTTCGTAGTAGCCTCGTTTTGGTGATTAGAAGCGGAACCAGCCTCGCTTTTCATTTCGTGGTGCAACACACATTGGGGATTGATTTTTATGATTTATTGTGATCTGAAGATAAAAGAGAAAAAATTGTTAGTTGTTACTCAATGTATAGCAATGTGCCCTAGTTGTTACTCATCAATTTTGGCAAGCTTGCAATGTATGAGATGCTGAAATCGTCGGATTTTTCAGTCGGAAAATGAAACCGTCGGATTTTTTAGTCATGTATTATTTTAGTTGAAATGATTCTCAGAGCTAATATAATAATTCTTTAGTTCCATAGTTCTATAGTTCTATAGTTTGTTAGTTCCATAGTTCTTTAGTTCTATAGTTCTACAGTTCTCTGGTGTCTTAGTTCTATAGTTCTCTAGTTCTATAGTTCTATAGTTCTTTGGTTTCTTAGTTCTGTAGTTCTATAGTTCTATAGTTCTTTGGTTTCTTAGTTCTGTAGTTCTGTAGTTCTATAGTTCTTTGGTTTCTTAGTTCTGTAGTTCTATAGTTCTCTGGTGTCTTAGTTCTATAGTTCTCTAGTTCTATAGTTCTATAGTTCTTTGGTTTCTTAGTTCTGTAGTTCTGTAGTTCTATAGTTCTCTGGTGTCTTAGTTCCATAGTTCTATAGTTCTTTGGTTTCTTAGTTCTGTAGTTCTGTAGTTCTATAGTTCTTTGGTTTCTTAGTTCTGTAGTTCTGTAGTTCTCTGGTGTCTTAGTTCTATAGTTCTCTAGTTCTATAGTTCTATAGTTCTTTGGTTTCTTAGTTCTGTAGTTCTGTAGTTCTATAGTTCTCTGGTTCACTGGTTCATGGTTCTCTGGTTCACTGGTTCACTGGTTCTCTGGTTCACTGGTTCATGGTTCAATGGTTCACTGGTTCTCTGGTTCATGGTTCACTGGTTCTTTGGTTCGTGGTTCTTTGATTCTCTGGTTCATGGTTCTCTGGTTCACTGGTTCTTTGGTTCACTGGTTCTTTGGTTCACTGGTTCATGGTTCTCTGGTTCGTGGTTCTCTGGTTCATGGTTCATGGTTCACTGGTTCACTGGTTCACTGGTTCTTTGGTTCGTGGTTCTTTGGTTCTTTGGTACGTGGTTCTTTGGTACGTGGTTCTTTGGTTCACTGGTTCACTGGTTCCTGGTTCTCTGGTTCTCTGGTTCATGGTTCTCTGGTTCATTGGTTCACTGGTTCACTGTTTTTTTTGGCTCGTGGTTCTCTGGTTCATTGGTTCATGGTTCACTGGTTTTTTTGGTTCGTGGTTCTTTGGTTCACTAGTTCATGGTTCTCTGGTTCATTGGTTCGTGGTTCACTGGTTCACTGGTTCATCGGTTCTTTGATTCACTGGTTCTTTATAGGAAACTAACTTTTGCGAAAAAATATTACTTACGAAAATGGGAAAAAAGTGATGGGTCATCGAAATTATTTCTCGCCAGGATTAATATTTATGGTCTTTAAAATCGAAATTTTCCCTTTCTTAATCGAAACTACCTTAAGGGAAGAAATTTTCGCAGAATTTAATTTAATTTCAGACTCGAAACTATATAATCCAATTTCCCAGCGATTCGAGATCTAACGATCCAACGATCTAGCGATCAAGGACTCGGCGATCCAATGACCCAACGATCCAATGATATAATAATCCAACGATCCAATGATCCAACAATCCAATGATCCAATGATCCAACAATCCAGCGATCCAAACACCCAACGATCCAATGATTCAGCGATCCAACAATTCAATGATCCAACGATCCAACCAGCATGGTGAACCAAGGAACCAAAGAACCAGTGAACCAAAGAACCAGTGAACCAGTGAACCAGAGAACCAGAGAACCATGAACCAGTGAACCAGTGAACCATGAACTATGAACCAGAGAACCAGTGAACCAGAGAACCATGAACCAAAGAACCAGTGAACCAAAGAACCAAAGAACCACGAACCAGAGAACCATGAACCAGTGAACCAGAGAACCAGAGAACCATGAACCAGAGAACCAGTGAACCATGAACCAGAGAACCATGAACCAGAGAACCATGAACCAGAGAACCAGTGAACCAGTAAACCAGTGAACCAGTGAACCAGTGAACCAGAGAACCATGAACCAGAGAACCAGAGAACCATGAAACCATGAACCAGTGAACCAGAGAACCATGAACCAGTGAACCATGAACCAGTGAACCATGAACCAGTGAACCAGAGAACCATGAACCAGAGAATCAAAGAACCACGAACCAAAGAACCAGTGAACCATGAACCAGAGAACCAGTGAACCATTGAACCATGAACCAGTGAACCAGAGAACCAGTGAACCAGTGAACCAGAGAACCATGAACCAGTGAACCAGAGAACCATGAACCACGAACCAAAGAACCAGTGAACCATGAACCAGAGGACCATGAACCAGTGAACCAGTGAACCATGAACCAGAGAACCATGAACCAATGAACTAAGAAACCAGAGAACTATAGAACTATAGAACTAGAGAACTATAGAACTAACAAACCAGCGAACTATAGAACTATGGAACTATGGAACTAACAAACTATAGAACCATGAACCAATGAACTAAGAAACCAGAGAACTATAGAACTATAGAACTAACAAACCAGCGAACTATAGAACTATGGAACTATGGAACTAACAAACTATAGAACTATAGAACTATGGAACTATGGAACTAACAAACTATAGAACTATGGAACTATGGAACTAACAAACCAAAGAACTATAGAACTATGGAACTATGGAACTAACATATAGAACTGGAACTAACAAACTATAGAACTATAGAACTATAGAATCTGCCTAGGATACGTCTTGTTTTTCCGACAAAAATATCCGACGATTTCGGTATTTCATATATTGCAACATTACCTCAATTTTAGTTTACAAGCTTTTTCACATTGGATTGACACGGATGTGGAGCAAGATTGGTCAGAAAGAGGGAAAGAAAAAAAATTTTATGCTTATATCAGCATAATATAACAATAACAAAACACTGTCCTGATATGAAACATGTGTCTGATATGAAACGGAAACACCTTTAATGCTTTGACGTATAACGTAAGTTTGTCTAATGTCGACATCCCTGTTCTAATTTCGTCACCCTTCTTTAGAAATAGGAATAATAGGAAGGTCGGAATCGCTGATTGAAACTAATTTTCTTTGCTCAGCAATCATTTGAGGTGTCCATCAGTGATTCCAACCTTCCTATTATTCTCATCTCTAAAGAAGGATGTCAAAATTAGAAGAGGGATGTCGACATTAGACAAACTTACGGTATTAGCTTTGACTTTAAAGTCCACTTACCTGAGCAGGTGCCTGCATCCAAGGTTCACCGTCGATTTGCATTGGCATTGTCTTCATGATTCTAAAAAATGAAAATGAAAATTATAGACGTTAATATGGCGTTGGTTAGGCTGCGCGCATCCCCAGAATTTATTTTGTTATATCAAATCATATCAGAGGGGATGCGTGCAGCCTAGGCATTGGTAAGCTGTCAATAAAATGGTTGGCTGTAACACAATGTTTAAATAACATGGCTACTTTCTGATTTTTCTCATTTCAGAAGAAAAGATGTTTGGAAAAAGATGTTTGAGTAAGTTTCAAAAGCAGGAAGGGTCTACTTCAACAAAAAGAAACATACTTAATAACAACAGTCGAGCATTGTGCTAATCTTAAACCATGTTGTCTGACACCAGCGATGATTTGACCAACATATAAACTATTTTCCAAACCAACGACTTCTAGTTTGCGGTCACTTATATCTAAAATAGAATGCGAACAAAATTTATGAATTTCGTGAATGCCTACCTCGGGGAAAGTATAATTTAGAAGCTTTGAACGGTTTAAATTTCTCGTTTTCAAAGTAGGCGTTATCCAGAAACAGCCAGTAACGGTATTGGCCGCTTTGAAACCCCATAATGAGTTTTGAACAGAATATTAATGCGATTCAGAAGGAAATAAAAGCAAAACAAAGTTTGAAATTGAGGAGAGCCCATCCTTCTTCTGCCAAACTGGCAAATTTTGAATCTGAGTATTTAGACCGGTAAATGCAAACATGAAACGCATGCCACGATTGAACCCTTAAAACGGTGATAAAAAATACGGAAACAAACCTTGGCTGACACTTCCGAGTGATTCAGGTTCATCACCAGAAGAGCCACTACTCTTCTTCCTCCTTTTCCTTTTCTTCTCCGGTTCACCCCAAATATTCGCTCCTCCGTAGATACTTGGGATGTTCAATATTGCAATACCCTCTAAACTGGGTAGTTCAAGTTTCTTGCCATCGCACTAAAAAAAAGGCGAGAAATTATTGAATATTGCACTCTTTTATAAAACTCACTCGCCAGAGGGAAAGGGCAAAATAATGAAAATTCCATTCTTGAATTCAAGGTCAGATTAACTATCTGGATTTTTCATCCATATAGAATAACATCATACAAGATTACATACTAATACCCGGTATAGTGAAATTCCGATTACCAAATCCGGAAAAGAAAACAGAAGTGGATATAGAGTGTCTTTCAATTAGACATTCTTATCCCAAATATTCGAGAAGAAAGCAAGAATGATAATATTATATAAAAATTCTTGTCGATATAAAAAAGAACATTTTTTACTTACAATAATTTCTAAGAAGTTGCTTAGTTTTGTACATGTTGCAGCCAGTTGCTCTGACGTACCAGCTTGAAAATATCGAAGTTTATTCTTAAACCTGAAAAGAACAAGTGATACTTTTATGGACCTACCTGGTTATGCATTTAACAAATATAATTGATATCTACGTGAGCATGACCGTTAAACAATCATTCAGAACACAAATAGTGACGATCTATTAAAATTAGTCTTTGTTTCTTATAAAAAACGTTTAGAAACCAAAATTTCATGCTCTTGAAATAATCTTTCATATTCAAGACTTTGTGAGCAAAAAAAACATCTTTCTCATTAAAAAATTGAGTAATTTGGCTAAGAACATTGATGTATGCTTATTAATAGTGATTTTTATAAATAAATATGCGTTTTTTTAGCTGAAAAATTCTTTTTTTACAAAAATCTGCTTGAGCCATCTTTTACCTACTTTCATGTAAAAAATCTGAAAAAAACAATGATGCAGTGTTTCACAAAGTCCAAAAAACCCTTTTTTTAGCCGTTTTTTGGCCCAAATTTGCCCAAAAACATTTTTTTCGAAAATCACGCTCCGTCACATTTAAGGGTTTAAAGTTATGCATCTTTGTGCAAAAAATCATAAAGAATGAAAGAGCCAATCTCGAGAAAAGCTAATACCTAAGTAATTGATAATGTGCTTATAAAAAAATATAGAATTTGGCCAGTTTTTCTATAAAAACACGCTAAGCAACCAAAATTTCATGTCAAAACACACATACTCTCTTAAGTAAGCCCTTATGAGTAAAAAAAGATATCTATCTCATAACAAAATTGAGTAATTTGACTAAGAACATTGATGTATGCTTATTAATAGTGATTCTTATAGATAAACATGCGTTTTTTGAGCCAACAAAATTTTTTTGCAAAAATCTGCTTGAGCCATCTTTTACCTATGATGGTACCCTACTTTTATACAAAAAATAAGAAAAAATTAATGATCCAATTTTTCACAAAGTCTAAAAAACCCGTTTTTTAGCCGTTTTTTGGCCCAAATTGGCCCAAAAATCTTTTTTTTCCAAAATCGGGCTCCGTCACATTTTGGCTACTACCATTTTGCACCTTTTTACCAAAAATCAAAAGATTCCTATGATTCAATCTTGAGAAAAGTTGGTAACAGACGAACGAACGAACGAACGGACGAACGGACGGACGAACAAACACAGGTTAATTTATAGGACCTCCACCGGGGTAGGTCCAAAAAGGTTAAGAAGTATTTGGTTAAGAACTTTAGGAGAAATGGGTAAAAAAATTTCAATGATTATAATCATAAAATTTGTCTAGTAGTGTAGTATGATGTCTAACAATATAAAACGCCACAGAGCCTCAAATTACACTTTTTACGTTACGCTTACAGAAATCAACTAAGTCTAAAGTAATGCTTATTGTTATACGTTCTAGTCAAAAGAAGTGATACTACTTTACAATATGTAAAGACAGATTGAAGTAATCCACAAGATCTAGTCTGGCATTGTAGTAATTTATACAAACTAATATTATCCTGTAACAACCATCGTATCATCTCATATCACTCATATTACCCCGATATTACTGTATTACACCGAATAATAAACGATCCAAGTCGACACATTACCTGCTGTTGAACTTTTCAGGGTTTTTCTCCCTCTGTAAATGAAATTTCAATGCGATTGCCGCATCCTAAAAAAAGTGAACATGAAGATAATTTTGAGAGAGGGTTATAGATAGAGGGTCTAGCTTTCCAAACTGGAAAAATGTTAAACAAGTGAAAAGTACATAGGAATATTGGAGTTTGAAAGAAACTCCCACATCTTGAATTCACCTAGCTAATTTAAGTAAGTATATTCATCTGGTGGCTGTCGACAGAGCCGGGAGTGAGGGAGTCTATCCCCTTTTCTATTTGCGCTAGACCTGGGAGATCGAATGCTGAGGCGGAGCACCACACCAACTCTCAGCTCCCAGTGACTTACCGCCTAGATCAGATTACCCAATCTAGGCTACTCATCCGCTGAGTTGGCGGTGACCGGGGATCGAACCCACAACCCTTAGATTTTAAGGCGAATGCTCTACCGACTGAGCTTCCCGGCCACTAGTACGGATAAACGACTGAAATAAAGAGGAAGAAAACAAGAAGACTTACAACACCGATAGAGAAATAATTATTCATAATATTTTGTGGCATTATATCTCCTTCGATTGAAGTCTTTTCAAAATTGTCACAATCAATCTGCCACCTGTTTAAAGGGAAAAAACAACTTTTAAATGTCGAAGTAACGAAAATTTAAGTAACTCGTTGACCGAAAAGTGCTGTAAAATTTTTGTCTGACAGTGAGAATTCGGTGTATTTTAATGATCAATAACTCTTCCAATACAAACACATACAGGGAGATGGTCACATACTAAGTTTTCATTAGAAGAAAGAATTACAAGTAGGCAGGATATTGACGATCTTACCTATCCATCATGACAACTGAACTTTTGAGAACTTTTTGTAAAACTTTGTCCAAGCTGCCTCCTTCGTATCCTCCACCCCACCCTAAACACCTTGCCAAATCGTTTCCAGTGCCTGTAAATACAAAGAGAAAATGTTGATGAAAAGAGAAGGATGCTGAAAACGATGTCTAACAGACATTGGCGAAAGCAGGGTTTTTCGAGACGATAAATGGATTTACGCAGCAATTTATTATGCTGAACTTTGAGACGGGAAAGCCTATTTATATACTTAACTGACATGGAAAGCCGTCTAGGACGGTAAATCTTATATAACACTTAAAAATAAGTCAGCTTCCATATTTCATGGAATACAATCAAGCTAGTTGGTAATGGCTTCAAAATGTGGAAATAAAGCTAGAAAAACTTTTCTTACCGAGAGGAAGAATGGCCATCGGAGGTCTTTGTTTCAAACTCGTTAATCGATCTGAGAAAAGAAGGAAACAAATTTTACAATGACAAAACTGCGAATCGATCCATCCCAATTTCGAGTTCGCAAACCATTTGTCACAGTCCTACTGAGACCCCTACCACTCGAAAGAACCTCGATACCATTAGGAAATAAAAATGTCGGATAGAATGAGGTGAATGTATAAAGAAAGGGGAAAAGTGTGTGCAAAACAACATTGTTTTATTAAAAAATATGAATCCACGCAAATGTTTCCGTATCATTCCGTTGGATTGTCTGTACACAGACCCAGTATCTACGGCTAATTCAATTGCCGTGGAGGGTCTGTTGTCATTGTCTTTTCTCATTTGAGATTTTTCAAACCAACCGCTGTGATGGGAGTGCCGGTGAGAGAGGGGAGACGATGAGAGAAGTGTTGCTTTCTATAAATCATACTTCATCGCAGAGGTCTCCGTACGGGAATTTTTTTATCAAACAGAAAATGCACACAGAGTGTACTACGAAGCGATAAACGTGAGATACACTCTCGGTACAGAGTAGTGTTTGGATGGAACTCTTCTACCATAAGTATACTCGTACTCGGCAGCGAACGTGCAGGGGTGAAAAACCTTGAAGAAATGCTTACCTATCGTTGCAAGAATCCACCCGGCTGTACCATCTCCACCACAACATAGAACACGAAAGTCCGGTACTTGTGCGAAGAATTTCAATCCTGGGAATGGCCCTCCTTCTGCCAAGTTAAAAACTTGTCGTGGATTTAGTAAATAGCGGAATTTATTCAGTAATCTGTAAACAAAATATTAAAAATTGTTTAGCCAAAAGTAAAAGGTAAAAAGGAAAATATCGGCTAAGCTCAACTTTTGCAATCAGTTTCAAAGGCATTCCAAAGGAAACAACTGTCCATTCTTGTCGCTTTTTGCCATAGAACAGCCTACAGCAAGAGCCGACTCTTCGAAATGAAGGCAACGCTGGAAGTTAACACATTGGAGTCTTCATAAAGTCAAACACGCACGAGGAACATTTTTTTCGAATTAAGGAAATTTCTAGTTATGGAATGAGGTTTATAAACTTGTTGAGTTTAAGCAGGGGCTTTTTTAGAAAAAAAATTGAATATCAGGGGTAGAAGATATAACATTTTTAGGAAATCTACCCCCCCAGACATTATGACTTTTGACCCCCGGACAGCAGTTATAGCACCCCCGGAAAAGCATCAGTTGACCCCATGGACAATCAAAATTACCCCAAAACAGCGCAAGTTAACCCCTCGGATACTATATCCTCCACCCCCATGTACGGACATTTTCTGGAAGAGCCCAAGACATACTAGTTAGAGGTTAGAGTCAAAGAAACTCCACTGTAGCTATCTTTAAATCGAATACCTTATCGGGGTAAACTTCGTCGGGGTAAACTTCGTCGGGGAAAATTTTCGTCGGGGAAAAATTCGTCACCTGTTGGTAGTTGGTAAACGCATTAAGGCCGGGGAAAATTTTCGTCGGGGAAAATTTTCGTCGGGGAAAATATTCGTCACTTGTCCAAAATTTCGTCACTTTTCCGCGACGAAGTTTTCCCCGATAAGGTATAGATGTTTAAGCAGAAGAAATACACACATGAAATGTTAAACACTTTGTACCTTGCACCCTGCCGTCCGCCACTTTTAGGGTTGATGAATGCGATAAGAGGTTTGGTATCGGGTAGCGGAGTAATCTGCATGGGTATACCATCATAACTTATCACCGAATTTTTCTTGTCTTTCACCACTTTTTCTGCCTTCTCCTTCTAAAAATATCATAGTAAATTCAGTTTCTAACGATGTTTTTGCCTTTTTACCTCAGCCTGCTTTAGGAACGTTTTTTCAGGAAAGACTCTGGCTTTAACCAGGTTTCAGGAGGGATGGTTCGTTAGGGGCAAAAAATACTATAAAAGACTAATACTTATTATATAAGGAACCGATACAAAGACCGTTCGTCAAGGATATTGTTTGCAGTTTAAAGTTATCATCAGTCGCTGGCAGTTTATGTCATGTGATAGGAGGTGACATTTTATCCAGAGTAATATGTAAAGGATAATTAATTGCAATAAATATATGCAACATGTTAAACAATTTTCACTGAAGATTGCCATCCTGACATGAAACTTTGAGTATGAAATCAACTTAAAACTCGTTTTCTTTACTCTAATTAACATGTAAACAATACTGTAGGTACTTACTGATGCAGGGGTTATACAAATTGGTGGTAAGATATGAACTTTGTGTGGTCCTAACGAACACATGACTGGCATATTGGTGACACATCTGTTGTGTACCTTAAAAGAGAAAGAAAGAACGTAAACAATCTAACTTCGTACATATACTCTTATTTTTTAAAGAACCAGCTAACTTTTGTTCAGGCTGAGCTGTTCTTTTTCTTTTTTTTACACTTTTACTTATCCTGTTCTAATTTTTAGGATAGGGCAAAATTAGGTTATTTCTGGCTTATTTCCCTATTTCCACCGTTTTAACTCTTAATTTGTTCAAAACTCAGCCATTCCAGGCTGAGGTTTGTTTTAAATTGTTCTTATTTTTTGGCCTTTCTGAGCGTCATTGTTCTTATAAAATTGTTCTAATAAAACGAGTGCATGATATTATTGCCATTTAACCACCAGTGACCGTCATATCAATGATACGACATTATTCTCCATCGATCTTTTGCCCTATGACAAACTCAAACAACTCAGATAACAGACTTTGCATCCTGATCCTCATGAAAAAATTAAGCACAAACAAGCAACATGCTGAATGGACCTACCTGTTGATCAAAATCAGATAAAATTATGTGTTATACATTTTACTATTGGTATTGAGCAAACACAATAAGTTTTAGAACAATGCAAAAACGTCTGATTTATTTTCTTTTATCATTGTGTAACTTGGTCGTCTTTTTTTGAAAATTTTACGACGAAAAAAAATTTTCCGAGAAAAATTACTTCAGCCACATTTTAAGGTACCTTGCACTATATCTTTCTGACAAAAATCAGGAAAAACTAAAGAAGCAATTTTTCACCAAGTCCAAAAAACCTTATTTTTAGGTAGTTTTTGGCCCAAATTTACGAAAATCCGTATTTGACGACGAAAAAAATTTTCCGAGAAAAATTACTTTAGCCACATTTTAGGGTGCCTTGCACTCTATCTTTCTGCCAAAAATCAGGAAAAACTAATGAAGAAATTTTGCACAAAGTCCAAAAAACCTTATTTTTAGGTAGTTTTTGGCCCAAATTTGCCCCCAAAGATTTTTTTTCAAAAGTCGGGCTCCGTTTCTTTTTAGGCATTGCTATTTTGTATCATTGTGCAAAAAATAAAAAAAAACTAATGAGCCAATCCCTAGAAAATCTGCTAACAGGAAAATGGTAAAAGGGAATTTCCCCAAAAAACGAAAATCCGTATTTTACGACGAAAAAAAATTTTCCGAGAAAAATTACTTCAGCCACATTTTAGGGTACCTTGCACTCTATCTTTCTGCCAAAAATCAGGAAAAACTAATGAAGCAATTTTGCACTAAGTCCAAAAAACCTTATTTTTAGGTAGTTTTTGGCCCAAATTTGCCCCCAAAGATTTTTTTTCAAAAATCGGGCTCCGTCACTTTTTAGGCATTGCTATTTTGTATCATTGTGCAAAAAATAAAAAAAAAACTAATGAGCCAATCCCGAGAAAATCTTGTAACAGACGAACGGACAACGGTCAAATTAAAGGACCTCCCGGTAGGTCCAAAAAGGAACAAAACCGTTATGAGCCAGTTATCTTGTTTTGCAAACTTCAACCATTTCATAAACCTTGAAGCAGCTCACCTCATCAGCAATCAAGCCTGGCTTCTCCACCTCCTCTAGCATTCAAGCGACTTGAAAACAACTCAAGACATTTCCAAACAATGTCAACAAATGTTCAAAAAATGTAAAAATTCCAGGAAATCGAGTTTTTGTTAAAATTTCGTGTTAACTTATCATTTCGATCAAAATTCAGTTTCTCATATATATTTTTTGACCAAAGACAGAGAGAAATTTATTTTTGTCACTTTATATCTATAAGAAATTACGATTTAATATATCGATTGTTGTTTCACAGAATGGCGAACAAGAGAAATCAAACAAGTATATTATAAATAATTCACTATCAATAGAAGAACACACTTTGAAAACGCCGCTTCGATTTCATATTTTAATTTGTGCACGCCTTGGTAACCATTTAATTATTCCGTTCGGTCGTAGCAACTATTTGCATTAACAGCAAAGTACATATGATTTAAATATATAGAATGAAAAACCAACATCAATCAAATTCGCCCACATGCATTTCAAGCACAACACCCTCGCGTGATTTTGTGTCACGACCAATCGAAATGAGACAAACAAAAACGTGAAACGAGCAAGATCTAACAGTGCTAGAGAGAGAAACTTCGTTTTCAATATTCATCGAATCAGGTCAAACTCTATAAATCGATTTAGCCCTTTTTTCAAAAAAAATAAGAGGAAAATGGAATTCATTATATTCATGACGTGATCTTTTATACGGAAGCACACGAAAAACACCGGGCGTTTGCCACCAGTTTCATTGTTTGAATTCAAAACTGGTGGCAAACGCCCGGTGTTTTTCGGGTGTTTCCGTATGAAAGATTACGTCATGAATATGAAGAATTGCTAGTTGTTTTCACAGTACGCTTTCAACCTAAACTAATGGCGTCCTCTTCGATCGACTCAATTGAAATCAATGGTTTCCATCGACCGCGGTCGTGATTGCTCAGACATTACCCAGATCTCTGATTAACTCATTAAAACATGACGGTTTTGTAAACATTCACCGAACGAAATATGGTTTGGAATCCTGTAGAAACTCAAAGAACTTTAAAAACACCTAGACATCTACAGGACGCAAAAAATACCCAAAAATACCTCCAACTCAATTATTGGAGAATCAAAAGTGAAGCTTCAACTTCAATCAAATAATTTCCCATTCCTCGGTTGAAATTAAAAAGCGTTTTTTGTATGTAGCATAATTTAATGCACGGGAGAAGAAAAGCCTACACACCTTTGTTTAAAAGATATGGAGAAGAAAAAGAAAAAGAAAAAGAAAATTTTGTTCCAAAACAAGATATGCTAAAAAGGTAATTACTGTTCATTTTGGAGTGCAAAAAATGGAGAAAACAAAATCGTCAAAACACCGCGTCAACGTAACCTTTTTAGCTAATCAAATACAATTATTTTCCATAACTCGAACTTTCAAGATAAACTCCAACAATTTCCTGGTCCCCTTTGCGTTCAATTTAAGGCGTATTCCTCTGAAATTCTCTAGTTGACGACCGGATAAATTACAACGAACAAAAGTGCTGCGTGAGCACATTAAAGCAGAGAATTAGCGGTCCATATATCAATACATAATCAAAAAGTAATAATCTTCATCTAGGAAACCTCGAAACAATTGCGGCCTCTAATAAAGCCTGGGGGCGGAATGAGATTTTGATTTGACTGAATAAAAATATTAAAAGCTAATGTTTGCATTTTGCATTTTACCACGTGCAAAAGTCTAAGGCTGTTCTCCGAACATGAATCACTAGGTAAATTAAGGGCTCTGGGGTCATAGTGAAAAATCAATTTCAGAATTTGAAGATAAAACCGAAAATGTTTTCGCTTCTTTGACATGTTTAAGAACAAACTGCTTTTGAAAAAATGAATTTAAGTAATTACATGATGAGTAATAAGGAATTTTGTGTGACAAGGTCCACCTTAATAAAACGTCATCATAACGACGCTATTCATATACTTTTCACAAAAAAAGCCTAATCTCCTTGGGGAAATCATTTTATTGTTTCAATTTTTTTTCAAGTTATTAAATGACAAATAATTTCTTTATTCAGATTTTTTTCGGAAAATTTTTCTATTTGGCTAAATCCCAAGTTATAGCTGTTATCGTATGTAAATTTAGTGGAGAAAATTGCCAAAATGAGGTTTTTTGGAGATTTTAAAGGAAAGATACTTCCACAAAGATTTTCCAAATTTGTATTTTTAGATACTAAATAGATACATCACCTGAACCAAAAAAAATTCCAAAATGTTTGATTTTTACCGAGATTAGGGCCTTGAAAGGTGAAATACTCTTCTTCGAAAAACTCTTCGTTTTCTTCTTCATTTAATTTTTCATTTAAATTTTTCGATTTTTAAATTCTAAAAAGGTAGGTTTAACATGACATATAAAAAAGGTTAAACATTAATCTTTTTAAAATGCAGAAATTGCCATTTAAGTTGGTGTAAAATCGAAAAATTGGGTATATCCAGAGCCCTTAAAGGTTGTTTTTCACATAAGTGTTCCCGTTTGATATCAGACACGTATTTTATATCAGGACAGTGTCTTGCTATTGTTACATTATGCTGATATGAGCAAAAGAATGCGTTTCTTTTCATGTTTCTGGCCAATCTTGCTCCACATCCGTGTCAATCCAATGTGAAAAAGCTTTTGAATTAAAATTGATGAGTAAGCAAACCATATCACTCTTATTTAAAATCAAAACCTTTAAGACCTTTTTAGGCTGATGACCAAATATTTTACATAGACTTGTTTTAAACTTTGAGTTTTTACATTTTCCATCACTAGTTCAACTTTTACAGCTTACTGGACCATGATCAGTGGTGTGTTGGTAGGGAGGGCAAGGGGGCACCCCCCCCGCCCAGTGGAGCTATTTTAAGAGAGAGGAAAATCATAATAATTTTGTAAGCCCAGTTTAGGAGGCATTCATTAAAAGAGAAAAGGCGCTCTTTTATAACGAACATGGCACCCTTTCACCCTTTCACCCTTTCAAGTCTCTTAAATTATATCCGCAAAAATATTAATCTTTTTTTCTCTCGCAATTCAAGAGAATTTCTTGCCCAAAAAAAACAGAATATCTTTTGCAGGGCGCCTAATTTTAGCTTTGGTACCTCAGAACAAAAAGCTGTTAGTTGAGATTTCAAAACGAAAACAAAAATATCTACCTGTGCAGAACACCACACACAGTGTAATCCAGTTAAACAATTGTTTTTAATGGTTTTATTACACTTCGTGCATTTTCCCGGACAATTCCCTTCTACCCAATGATGGTCCATTTCCTGAAACAAATCATACAAAATAGTTTTACTTTCAACATGAATGGTCAAAAATCTTGGAGAAGTGACCAAAATTGTTACGGGATGACGATTTTTTTTCTGGACAATTAACAGAATTACTGAGGTTTTCCCAATCAACGTTTAACCTTAAGTATGGGAGGAGTGTCGAAAATTACATTGAGGGAACTAATTTTTGCGTAAATTAATTTTCGCTTTTTTCGCGATTTTTCGGCAAAACTGCGAAAATTAGAAACCGCTATTTACAAATTTGAACGTTTTTTATCAAAAAATTTGAAAAATCACGAAAATCAATTCCCGCGAAACGCGATCTTTTTCGAATTCATTTTCGAGTGCGAAAATTAGTTCCCGCTAAAATAAGATTCCTTTTTCAGGTAGATACCAATCGTCAATATAATGAAATTTTATTTTTTCAAAAAATAGAAAGGAACAAAATGTGAATTTTAGCTTACCGTAACTTTCCGTTTCGTTTTGTTTTGAGTATAGGTTGAAATACACGAGTTAGGCGAACGTTGTACGCATCTTTCGTGACAAGTAAACCTACAAACTGATTCCAAAAAAAGAGTGGTTACTAGTAGAGGTTCAGTTCCCGTAATTTCATTTTTCGATCGTAAAATCGTTCTTTTAATCCAAACTTTGACCGAAAATCGACTAAAATGTCAATACTGCATTTAGAAAATTGCTTAAATATCATTGAAATCGAGTTTCTCAAAATCTATTGAACCACATTTTATATTTTTTAACCAAGATTTTATCATAGAAAATGAAAACATAGCCCATGGCATTAATCTTCCCCAAGATTCATAAATTTGTAAAAAATTACATATGCTAGAAAAGTGTCGAGCAGTAAGAAAATATAAGAAGTTTCCCTCGGGCTGAATGAATGCCAGCAAATTTTAATAATCAAGAAAACAAAATAAACACTCACATATACATTGCAATCCTTGCTTTCGTCCGAACCCTGCTAACACTCCATGACAAATATTACAAAAAGCTTGCGTCTTGAAATGTTTCATAGCCCACTGAAAACGAAAGTGGAAAAGAACGATATCAGTGTTGTGTTAAAAGTGAAAGAAATTATCGAGAGAAAAAAATGAGAGATTAAAAGGCTTCCCACGTTGAATTAAAGGGAAGTTTTGGATCAATAATATTTTCTACTTTCCTATCGTAGTTTAGCCTGATCTAAATTAGAGCTATAAGGTCAAACAAGTAATTAAGAAAAACAAAATGACAGAATAGAATGACAAACTGTTTTCAAACTACAGTCCAAAGTTGCAAGGTAGATGATTCTTTACCGAACTAATTCTTGCATTTCGTCCTTTCTAAGCCTTATTAGTATTAGTATTCTTTAAAAAGCTAGGTTCAAGGAGAAATATGGGCGATTTTTCGCTGAGTTTCTCTAATTTAAAGCACCATAACACGGTTTTGTTACCAAAAAGGGTGACTAAAGAAATTCCCCGAGTTTCATTCCACTCTTTTTCACAGAGCTCTCAAAAATTTGAAAAGATGATTTCTAGGATTTCCAGAATGTACTTAAACCATTAATAAAATGAACATGTTTTGGTGCAATTTTTCTATAACCAGAGAAAACTGCATTGCCGAAACTCCAGTGTAAGCTGGCGAATGAATCAACAAAAAGAACTTTCTTTAACGTGCTCTTCTACTAACCTAATTCTAATCTGTTTTAAACGTCTTTACTCCAACTCAAAATGAGTGGGTTATTGAATGGGTGATTTATCTTTCCCCGTTTACAGGATTTTGCTTTTAAATCCAACATGTTTTTGTAATCGTTAAAAATTTTCTATGAAGGAAGCCTGAGGTTGTTAAAGCAGAAAGATAAAAATTATATGATCAAACCCTTTTGTGTAGGTTTTAAATTGTTTCAGTAATGTTTTAGTTATATCATAAACTGTTTAAGATCCATTGAGTTGTTATACTTTTCCAAGAGAATTTACCCATCAAAAGCATTTAAAAAAGCTTTGGGATATTTCAGGGATTAGATCAGTTTGAGCAAAGTCTTGTCCAAAAATAGTTTGTCAAAGATTGCATAATGTTCTAATGGTTAATTTGTTGAAAGTAATAATATGTTCCTATGATCTCAATTTAGACGCTAATGCATCGTAAGAAATTCAAACCCATTTTCATTCGGTTATAGATTTCATTGGTTAAAATCAGTGAAATTGAGTGTTTACCAGTATAAAGAGACTCGTAGGTTTTTCATAACTTCGAATCGCAGAGAATATTACATTAAAGGAAGAAAATTTGGCGAATTTGGCGGATTTGGTCAAATTAAAGTTCCTGCCAAATTTAATTTTTTCCGTCATTCGCCAAATTAAATTCCCGCCAAATTTAATTTTTCAAGTTAACCGCCAAATTAAATTCCCTTAGAAAAAACTTTTTCGGCCACTCGCCAAATTAAATTCCAGTCAAAATTTCTTCCTTCAAAGAATCTAAAGTGTCCCGATTTAAGAGCTGGAGATTTTCTTCCAACGATTATTGGTTATGAAGCGTTGGCTTAAAAACGTAAGATGAGCCTCAAAATAGATGAGTGTGTCATGAGAAAATGTATGAAACGTGAAATACGTTTATTCTAAAACTTTGTGCGTGAAAAAACGATGAATGAAGTTCTCTATGATGTGAACAGGTACTTTATAATGTGGGAGGGTGTGTAACCACTGAAAGTTCCCCTGTTCGATTTGAAGTGCGAAACCACTTGAAGCAGTTTCAGCATTGAGAACCGATTTGAGAAGTACGCCCGTCTTGAACAGATATTCTCATATATGAAAAAAATAGTGTAAAAAGTAAAAGGATAATGAAGCTTGTCATACCTGGTGCTTGCCTTCTTCGTCGACTTTCTATAAGGAAAATCAAGAAGTTATTATGAAGCATTAAATCGTCTCATTAGTTATCTGAAATTCTGATGGCGTATTGGTGGCCGCCCACGCTAACGCTCTCAAGGAGCGGAACAATATATCCAACCTTCAGAGCAAAGCGTGTCGTAGCATATTTCCACATCATCTGGTACCAGATAATCTCATTAGAACCGTTTATGGTTTTTAACGGCTTGAAAAATATATTTTTTCTTTTATAAGCATAACGTTTATAAGCATATATAGGCTCAGTTTTTGGTACCTAAACAATGGCTTTATTGTTTCAGAACAATATAATGCTATAAGCACAATGCGAGCCTGGAATAGGGACCATGTACTACATTAAAGTGTCTTTAAAATAGTTATGCTCGTGTACATCTCTGTAGGACCAACGCTGCTAGGCATCAAAATTTAGTTGCAAAATGTCCTACGTTCTACATTTTTTGATCGCCCAGGAAAAGTCTCAAAAAATTAATATCAAGTGACAACTTACGATTTCCATGCCCATGAGGACAAGAAAAGGGATATTGTTCATGCCACCTTTGACCCATTCTTCTAAACTAATTTGACCGTCCGAATCATAATCCATATCTGCTAACATGTCCGTTAATATCTAGATAGCAGAAAAATATTAACAGTAATGTAAAGCGCGGATGAACTAAGAGTAACTTTACATTGATTTAAAAGAAACGAGCTGAGGAGTGGACGAACTGACCAACAACCTTGATGCTAATCGTGTATAAAATGCCTGTCCGAGAGTTACCCCAAATTTGAGGTAACCTGTTTCAATTTTCTTAAAAAGTTTAGAAATCCAATGATTGTATGAACCTCTAGCCATTCAAATTTTTGATTCAAATTTAATAAATTTTAAAGACCACAAAGACGGGAGTAACTCTCGGACGGGAATTTTATACACGATTAGCATCCCACATATCAAAACATATCAGAGGGGATGCGTGCAGCCTACGCTCACCTCTGATGAAAAAATGTAAACTCAAAACGACAGCATAAAAACAATGCTTTAATTAGCGTATTTTATGAAGAAGGAAATACAATGGTTTGTTTTTATATAATGAAATATTGTTATAAAGCAACGAAACAATAACACATGAGTGGGCTGCATATAGGAAGCGAAAAGTGCGGCTATAAAATTGCATAAATTTTATAGTTAAATGAGTTAAAATGTTAAAAAGAAACTGAAATTATTAGAGTAATACACTGTCGCAAGATGACGCTCTTTAACAAGACTGGCTCAGGAGCGAAAGTAAAATATTTGAATTTTTTTTCAATTTACATTTTTTGCCACTACGACCCCAAGCTAATTAAGAGGTGCAGAATTTCAAAAAAGCTTCCCGGTTCTTTAAATGTAATGAAGGGTAAGCGATAAAACGACCAATAAACAAATGAAAGAGTTTTTCAAATAGACACAATGATGAATGAAGGTTATTGCGTCATTTGAAGGGATCATTTGAGCATTTAATGGTGATAGCTAGCTTTGTACTTACAGGTTTCAATGCAGTCGTGTCCCATCCTAGATATTCAGCTACTCTTAACATCTGAGAAACTATTGATTCCAATTCCTATAAATTGCAAAAAAGACTTTTTGAAATTTTATCGACAGGAACGAAATTAAATGAATTCTCTGTGGGACTTGATCCTGTACACGAACCACAAAATCTTTTATTTGTGGTTAGAAAATTCAGAAAGTTCCGTCATCTGACGTCATAGAATTACAGTCTATAAAGGTTCCATCATTGACATTCAATGTTTTTTATGGTAATGACGACTTAATTTCTGACGAAAATGAACAAAAATTTGAGTTATCTATACACAATGCTTTTAATTTGCTGAATTTTGAAAGCTTGCGCTAAAAGTGGATTCTTTTCTTAAATAGGTCACAGCCAGGATGGGCTCTTTGAGAAACCATATAGTCATTATTAAAAACCCCGGTCTGGCAATGTACTGTTTTAGCTTTTTGTTCGATTTTTCTTTTGCTACAAACCAAAGGCAACTTGATTTGCATACTTTTTGATCAAGTTACCAAAATCTCATCTTGGGACTGGTCTATTTTCTAATCAAATGATCAAAAAGTTTGCAAAATAAATCGATTTCGGTACGTAAGCTCCATCTTTTAACAATAAAAAGAGACAAAAGCCTTCCAGACCGGTGTTTTTATAATGACTATATGGAGAAACGAAGGTGAAAAATAGCTCTTACTTCTCCATCTAAATAATCGTTATTGTCCGAATCATAAACTCGAAATACAACTGAAAAGAAGAAAATGAACATCAATCAAAATATACACGTTTTTTTATATAAGAACAAACTATATAAGAACATAAGGCTTAGATGACCAAAAACCTAAGAACAAGCTAAGAACAGTTTAAGGCTTTGCGGACTCTATAACACCCGATTTTAGGAAAATAGACAAAAATACTCAAAAAATGACGAAAATTTAAAACTCGATTACAAGAACATTGGAAGGCTTCAAAAGTTTTGTATGCTCTTATAAAAAAACGTGTACGGTTCGAATTAAAAAAAACAATCAAAAAGAGAAAAGGACCCATCGTAAATATTTCATTTTCATTTTGCTAGGTGTAGACAGTTCCATACGGATATGCAAAAGGTAAGTCGGCAAAATGAAAGGTAATTGCAATGACAATCCCTTTAAAAGATAATATTGATTAATTCAAAAATCCCTGTGTGATAACACGTAAAACTTGGTAAAACCCAATGACAAAAGAACATAAATTTAAGACTAGAGAGAATCATTATTAGAACTTTTGGATTCTTTATTACTGAAGACCAAGAGAAGGATAAACAATACACTCCCCCTTTTTCAATTATTTACCTTGAATTAGATTTTTGAAGAACTTTTAATATTAAAAAACAAAAGGGTAAAAATTCCTTATTCAGAAAATGTTTATTGGAATGACAAGCAAAGTTGGTGTTTTGCTTGGACCTCCGAGGATTTTGGGTTAAAAATGTCGAGTTCTCCTTCATAATACAGGTTTTTACAAGGAGTTGAGTGGAAATATTGGATTGCGTGAGATATTGCTTTATCTTGTTGGTACCACGTGGAGAAAAGTACGTATGTAGTTAGATTCTTTAAGTATGGCATTGGTCGTGTGGGCAGGACTATTGACTCATACGCCTAAATCTTGCTTAATTAAAAGCCATGAAAATTCCTCAGTCGTTTCAAGAAAAAACGTATCGGGGGAATCTGTAGTTTTACGTTATTTAAAAATAAAGGTCTTAAATCTAAAAGTTTGTAGCGGGTGTCCCAGAAAAAAGTCCCCCTCTTTGAAGTGAATTTTCTTGAGTTCTTTGAACTTTGAAAGAATCAATCCTTTTGCATTGAAAAGAAAAAAGTAAGATAAACTTAAATTTTGAGGGGTCATTTGTCAAATTTGATTAACTAGATCAAAAGTTATGGTTTAAATACTGAAAAATCATCATAGAAAAAAGGCGAAAAATCAGGGTAGAATCTTTAAGTTTATTCTTTCTCTTTTCAATACAAAAGGATCGATTCTTTAACAGTTTACAGAATTAGTTTTTTTCTGGGACACCCGGTAGAAGAAGTTTATGGAATTTCTAGAATTTCTAGAAATTGCTTCCTTCTGTAAGGGCAGCGTTCACTTACATTCTAATTTATCTTTGACATCTCCACCTTCTAGTAGTGATAAATAACAAGCAATTTCTTTGATTTCAATCATAGGTAGATGTGTCATTGTATCTAAAAATAATCGTCTCTTTGTTATAGGTGTTAGCATTTCATCATTAGTTTTGTCTATGCGTGATAACTCTGCTTCTGAAATTGCTCTCCTTGGAATATCACCTAAAACAAATAAATAGGACTAAATATCAATATAATACAAATCAATTTTATTTTTACAGATATTTTCAAAAAGTCCTCAAATCATACACCCCAATCTCACAGACCAACTGGGAGCCCTCCCACTTAAAAAATTGTCCAAAATATCGTTCCCAGCACAAATATATCTTCCAATTTTTGTTCCACTGATAATAATCAAATAAACCAATCCTCACTACAAAATGTGATGCTTTTTTTACCATCCCCACTGAATTTTTTTTGTTCTCAAGCATTGGGAAAAAAGAGGACCTTTCAAATGAAACAAAAAATTTTCGATTTCGACGATTTTTTAATTGCCGATGACGTCATCGATGACGTCATTTTTTGAGCTATTTTTCTTTATAGCTTCTCAAATATTGATGAGCTTCAAATTTTCACTTCCATTTTCATTTTCAAGCCCCAGAAAAAGTGATGACGTCACATGGGGACCAGCAAAATGGTCAAAATTTTTCTCACCACTCGTTTTTGTGATCTTATAGACCTAATTGATCATTTAAAAAAGTTAGTTTGCTTTTAACAAGTCTGTGCACATGAAGAACATTGTAGCTCTCACTAGACTTTCAGTCCGTTATTTCTATCCCAACTGGGTGAAAAAATCCTACCGGATCTGTGAGAAGGAGATGTAATCATTGACAAGAAGGATTGAAAGACAAATATTGTCATGTAGTTTCTCGAAAAAGTAAAACAGCAAAAAATGGGATCTTCGGGGACTAAGAGGCATTTACACAACCTCATAAAGAAAAAAAAAATTGTTAGAACGTATATTGTGTATGTATGTCATCTGAATAAAATAAATTCGATTTGAAATTACAGTGGCTTGAGTCTCCATACTCCATACCCGAAACCTGTTGTTAACCGGTAACTTTCTCGAAGTAGGCTACACGGCTTTTTGAGCAATACAATTGGTTCTTTTAGCATGACGACGGGCCTACTACACTAATACAATAATGACCGGTTAGTTGACGCTATTCTGAGAAATGTTGCCCAAAGTCAAGTAACGACCGAGCTTGCGAGTGTCTCCTTGACTCCAACAAGTACAACAATTTAACAATCATGTCACTATCGGTAGACGAGAAAATCTCTTGGGGACAAAATATTTACAGACGAATTTTTATAGCCGACGAATTTTCTACCGATAAGATATAATACCGACCGCAAATTTTGCGTTCAGCGCGCGTATATGAGTTATGGAAACTCCCCGCTGTAATTTCTCTTGAAGTATATGTTAATAATTAGTTTTAGGTTAATGTATGCTTAATTAATAAGATGTTAGTGATTTTTGACAGTGTCGTTGCGTAATTATGTTATGTCAAATTTCTGTAACAAGCGTTAGTGCAGCGGTCCTAGGAATTTAAGTATAAACAGCAGTTTATAAAGGAATGGGTAGGGATTGTCTGAATGAATAATACTAGTACACGTTTTTTATAAGAACAAACTATATAAAAGAACATAAGGTTTCAACGGTTAACAAGTTAAGAACATTTTTTTAAGGCTTCGTGGACTCTAAAACACCCGATTTCTTAGGAAAAAAGGCAAAAATGCCCATAAAATGACGAAAATAAGAACATATATGTTAAAAACATTTTTTGGCTTAAAACTCAAAAAGTCAAGAACATCCGAAGGCTTCAAAGATTTTGGATGTTCTTATAAAAAAGTGTATTTCATTCGTGTTATCAGCCAATAAAATAGCTCAATATGTAGTTTTATTGACTGTGCGGTAAGTGAAAACTAGACTTCTATGACTTTGTCGTGTTGAATGTACATGCAAGCGTAAAGTAGTATGCAAAGTGTTGCATGGAATGATTAGCTAACCTGGTGTAAGTGTGTCATTACAACATTTAGTACGAGTGGATGTTATATTAAGGGAAGAAGATAATCGAGAATTTTCTTTGTCTTCTTTGATACTCTCGAGTTCTGTAGTTTCACCGTTCTGTTTAATACCTGCTACAACTGTTGCTGTGGCAACAACCGTCGCTCGCCGTGCACCTTTTGCGATCCTTGACAATGAACTTTCTGGAATAGAAATATGATGAGTGCTTTCTTACATAATTAAGTGAAAAAAAGTGATTAGAGTTTTTGCAAAAATAAAGTGTATTAAAAACAGTGAGAGTAAATTCAAGCAGCCTTTACAATGCATCCTATAAATTAACATAATCTAGTTATTCCTAAAAGAGTGCTCAAATGAGAATAGACTTAAATCCTATAATATGAAACCGCTAGTGTATGTGTTTTGAATGAACATTACACGTATGATTAATTAAAACGACTTTTAAAGTTTTTTAAATTTTAGAATTTTAGAATTTTTATCATAATTTAAAACTTTACATTTTTAGGGAAAAAACAATGTTTTTTTCTGGAGTTAAGCTATATAGTTACCATTCAGCTGGTCTAAGCTCTCTTGCGAAACATTTCCATTTTCTACTAAGATTTTTCGTAATATTGTGTTGGGAAGATCTGGTGACTTTGCATCTCCTCTGGGAACTTTCTTATGGAAAGTCCAAAATAAAGTCTGCATCAATTCTTCGCTCACACTTTGTCCCAAATAGACTGACATGAATAGTTTGAATCCATCGTAACCCATAGGCTAAAAGAAGAAAAGAATTACAACCTAAAAGAGGGATTCTTCCATAGATTTATAAAGCCCAAAGGGCTAGAAGTCGTGCTTCGGCTGAAATTTGTGCCGATGTCACGTGACATTACAATAGAATTTCAGCGCTTGACCAATAAGAAGCTTCACGGATTTTCGAAAACAATAGCAGCATTATTTTTTGCGATAGTCCCTTTTTTTTGCTTGGAAGAGCTTAAAAAGCACGACATCTTCAGACTTCACAAAAATCTGTGGGTTCTTCTCAAGGGAGTCTTGACTTAGGTCAGAACCATAAAGCCATTTATCCTGAAAAATAACAACTTAATGATGGAGGGGAGATGTTTTACTGGTAGGGTTCAATACAATCAACTAAGGGTTAAAATAACCGAAAGTTTTTAATGACTTTTTAATTGTATAATAGATCTGATAAAATTTGAAACACTTTTCTTTTGAATTGAAACAAGTGATACTTTTATGGACCTACCTGGTTATGCATATAACACATATATAATTGATATCTACGTGAGCGTGACAATTAAACAATCATTCAGAACACTAATAGTGCCGATCTATTAAAATTAGTCGTTTGTTTGTTATAAAAAACCGTTTAGAAACCAAAATTTCATGCTCTATAAATATTCTTTCATATTCGAGACTTCGTGAGCAAAAAAAACATCGATCTCATCAAAATATTGAGTAATTTGGCTAAGAACATTGATGTATGCTTATTAATAGTGATTCTTATAGATAAAGATGCGTTTTTTGAGCTGAAAAATTCGTTTTTTACAAAAATCAGCTTGAGCCATCTTTTACCTATTTTCATTCAAAAAAATTAGAAAAAATTAATGATCCAATTTTTCAAAGTCCAAAAAACCCGTTTTTTAGCCGTTTTTTGGCCCAAATTTGCCCAAAAACATTTTTTTTCGAAAATTGGGCTCAGTCACATTCAAGGGTTTATAGTTACGCATCTTTGTGCAAAAAATAATAAAGAATGAAACAGGCAATCTCGAGAAAAGCTAATACCTAAGTAATTGATAATGTGTTTATAAAAAAATATCGAATTTGGCCAGTTTTTCTACAAACATACGCCAAGTAACCAAAGGTTCATGTCTAAACACATATATTCTTTAAAAGTAAGCCCTCATGAGAAAAAAAACATCTATCTCATAAAAAAATGTAGTAATTTGACTAAGAACATTAGTGTATGCTTATTAATATTGATTCTTATAGTTAAACATGCGTTTTTTAAGCCAACAAAATTTTTTTGCGAAAATCTGCTTGAGCCATCTTTTACCTATGATGGTACCCTACTATCATACAAAAAATCAGAAAAAATTAATGATCCAATTTTTCACAAAGTCCAAAAAACCCGTTTTATAGCCGTTTTTTGGCCCAAATTTGCCTAAAAATTTTTTTTTTCGAAAATCGGGCTCCGTCACATTCGAGGGTTTATAGTTATGCATCTTTGTGCAAAAAATCAGAAAAGACTAAAGAGCCAATCTCGAGAAAAGCTGGTAACGAACGAACGAACGAACGAACGAACGAACGAACGAACGAACGAACGAACGAACGAACGAACGACGAACGAACGAACGAACGAACGAACGAACGAACGAACGAACGAACGAACGAACGAACGAACGAACGAACGAACGAACGAACGAACGAACGAACGAACGAACGAACGAACGAACGAACGAACAACGGTTAATTTATAGGACCTCCACCGGGGTAGGTCCAAAAAAAGACACCGCAATGATATCACTATGACAAGCTAAATATTGACACCATGTTCAAACGCTAAGGTTCCATTTTGGAAGCCATTCTATTGGTCAATATTCATGTTTTACGTCACTTCTGACCAATAGAACGGCTTGATTTCGTTTCAGAGCGAACGGAGCCGTTACCTGCGAGCATGGTTTGTCAACAAAAAAAATCAATTGATGTCAAGGAATAAGGCAACTGAAAATAGTATAATAATGCTGAATCGGCAAAATGTTAGTCTCGGGAAGAGAATCACTTTAAATGGACATAAAAGTGAAAGTAGTAAAACGTAAACATTGAACAATTAAAATCACGTGTCCAAAACAAACTTGTAAAAGAATTGAAACAATCAAAATCAGCCATTATTTGTTTTTATTTTTTTATTTTGACATGTGACATTTGTTTTGATTTTGTATCCCGCTGCATACGGTTTGTTTACAAATTTCGTCAGTACTTTAATGTCCCTTTAAATTTACCTACAAATGGAAAGTAGATTAGGGCATGGCAGCCAAAAAGTTTAACACTAACAGTTCAAAAGTGAGCTTACCTGTTCAGGGTCGTAACCTTCATGATAACCTTCTCGAAATTCCTGCAGTACATCTTTTAATCTTCTCTTCGAGTCTAGAAACCAAAGTGGATAATATTAGAATATAAAAAAACACTTGAAACAATGCCCAAAAGTACTTCACAACTTAGTCTTCATAATATACAGCTCCAGGCTTTTAGGCCTTACTAAGAGTCGAGTTTTACGCTCGACTTTAAGTGACTTCACTTGACTTAATACTTGACTTCATAACTTGAAATTTTTGAAACTTGAAAGTTAGACCCTCTTACCCTTTACTCAGTAACCTTGAAAAGCTACTAATTGTACTCAAATTTCAACATCAAAAAAAGCAGTTTAATACGTGGGGGGGATGTCAACACCATGTTATATTAAAATCATCCCCTATGGTTCAAACTATCTTTCTATTTTTAATCTGTTCAGTTATAACTTTATTCCTTCGTATCAAAATGTGCCAAATGTCATCTTTTAATATTCCTGATTTCAAATTCCCTGACTACATGATTTGGGAAATTTGAATTATTTTTCTGACTTTTTGGCTCTTCTAGATTTTGTTAAGGTGAAGATGACCATTGGAGTAATGCAAGTCATTTTTCATAAGGGTGGGTGTCACCAAAATGTTTGACCCCCAACCAATTTAGTATTTAGCCTTTAATTAATTAAAAATACTTAGAGTTAGACAATTATCTGGAAACTCATCTAGAATCAACTCCCATATTTTTGGCCTTTTTAAAAAGGATAGTGAACGAAATCTGTTTTATAAAGAATATATTATTGAGCAATTTACTTCTCTTGATCAATAAAGGCGTTTGGCGTTTGGCTTTTGGCAATTTACTTTAACATCTTGATTAACAGAGGAACCTTTTTTATGATGGAATTTAATGGCCCTTTCTTCTCTAAAGATAGGATGTGTGATCTGAATATAATAACCTATTATCTTCAAAAACTTTCCCCTGTGCAATTAAACATCCAGATAAGCGAACAATAATTAAATTGGCTACAAAAGAGGCACTCATAAACTGTTTTTTTCTTTGGTTTGGTTTTAGGCTAATTATTTGCAAAAAATTGAAACTGAAAAAGACTTGCTTTGTATAAGTTTTGTCTACTCCTTGGACACTGATTATTAAAATATTAAATGAGAATTTTAATGAGCTAACATTTTGTCAGACAAATCACCAAGTTGATTTGGGTTTAATAAAGACTTTCATTTTTTGATTTAGTATAAAGTGAGACAAAGGGTTTCGAATGAGTGGATGAAAAATCCGCTTAGTTATAAACTGTTGAACCAGGTTGAACTTTAAAGAATGTGTTTTAAACTCCTATTTCTTGTCTTAATTTATTAGAAATTTAGTGTTTTTATAGTGTTTAACCATAATTTTGAGAAATTAGAGAAACTTTGTGAATTTCATCAATAATTCAACTTTTTCCTCATTATTTAGAATAATCATAAAAAATAAAAGGAAAACACCCACACATAAAACAGTTTGTAGAAGTTTGAAAATGTTTTTAAAAAGAATGTTGGTGTATAAAATGAGACGTCTGAGAGAAACAATCGCTTTCAATAAAAGACATTCAGTCTTTGATATGAAATTTTTAAAGCCTTCCGATTTCCAAAAATACAGAAAACTCCATGGTAAATGAAAGCCATAGGATATCTTATCATATTGTCTTGACCAAATAGCTTAACTATATGAGCTAGACAAACAATTTTACTTTGTGGACTAAATAGCAGATACACCAAAAAATACTTTGCAGAAGATCTTTAATATTCCCTAAGGAAACCTTGCAAAAGCAAATTTGAATTTTTTTTAACTGTAACAGCATACGTGGACATTCTTATAAAACTTTTAAATTTCTTCAATTTAAATATGCAAATTGCCAAAAATTGTAAGGGATGATATTTTTAATTGTCAAAATTTCTTACTTTAAAAAGATGCCATAAAAGCTCAATCTCAGAGAATATTTTTTTATTCATAAAGACAAAAATTGAAGAAGAAAGAAGGAAAGAGGTTAAAATTTATATAAAAAACGCCATCTTTTCTTTAAAAATCAACTTTTAAAAAAAAAGAGAAGGAATTTACCATTTGATATCAAATCGATTTAATTTACATTTAAAAGAAAGAAAAAATATGGAAAGGAAAAATATTCCAAAAAAATGTTTTGTTAAAAGAAGTTCTACTGATTTCTTCTCATGACAAATACAAGGTATTTAAAAAACCAAAATCCATAGAAACTAAATTTTCAAAATTATAATTATAATACAGTGTATTTCTGGCAGTTTCTTGAAATTTCAATTTAAAAAATTGAGCAAAAAAAGTAAATACAAATTCGATAAAGCTTAAACTGTTTCCTGGTAATAGTTACTCTACCAAGTATTGACCTGGCTTAACCTGCTATGACTGTCTCTCTTTGAATCTGATAGGAAAGAGTCATACATCCTGACAATACACCTTTTCAACCGTAGCTGCCAATTGCTGCACAGGCTTATTTTTGTCCGTTTTACCACCCTAAAACCGTCCCAGTCTTTTTTTGCACCTATTGACAATAGAAAAAGGTGTAAGAAAGGATTGGATCAAGTTTAGGGGGATAATTAAATAATAAAGTGACACGCGTCTGACAGCGCGATTACGGTAGAAAAGGTGTAAAATACTTATAACCTAGATGTAAATATTTAAAACATATTCTAGGAGATTAAATTGCAATTATAAATTTCATATTTTTTTACTTTTCAAAATTTGGTTGCTAGACCAATATTGCTGTGATTATTATTTATTAAAGATTGTGGATGCAAGCCTTGATTTTAATTAACTAAAGCTTATTTTAAAGCTTTGGTATTGCTTGTTATTTAAAAAGCATAACAGTGAACTGAATGATAGTTATTAAAGAGCATTGATGTACATTTAATGAGAAGGTATTTTCACACAGCTAAAAGACAAAACACAGCAAGGTTCTATTGCTTGATCTCGGTATTTCATATATCTAGGATCAGTTGAATTATGAAAAACTGTTTATACAAAATCGATTTCTTCTCTAGCTTAAGGATGCATTTTGATTACAACGAATTAATGTGTACACAATGCTTATATTAATTGATCAGATTAACATATTGCGTTTAAATACTTTGTATGGGTTGACTTTTTGGAAAACTGTTAGCACAATTTCAAATAAGAGAATAAATTAATAGTTTGTGTTCTCTTTAAAAAGAAAAACATTGATGATATACCTTTGATGGGATGGAAATGAATATCATTTTAAAAAATCAATAGATGAAACTCGACTTATTTTTTGGAGAAACTCATCTGAGGTTTAAGCTCAATGAAAATTCTTTTTGAAAAAGATTTTCAAATATAATCAGGGGGAAAAGCTCTTAATCTATGCTACACAGAGCAAAAAAAAACTTGTTATGAGAAAGAAAGAAAATGTTTATTCCATGAAAAAAATGTTTAAAAAACATAAATCATTCATTATATTTAAACATCTTAATAATATTGGAAACTTTTCAAAAATCTTCTCACCTTGAAATTTTAGCTAAAAAGCAAACAGAAGAAAGCCCCTGGAAAGTTACTTACTCAGAACTTTTGAGAATACTGATGTTTCCGCATAGAAGAATAAAATTGAAAATATATAAATTGAAAAAACACTCTAAATGAAATTGAAACAATCCAAAACACTCCAAAAATAGTAAAGATGTTTGTTTACAGTCAGGGATCTGCAATGGATCATTACATCATATGTAAAGGAAGTGAGCTTGTTATCAATGAAAAGCATGATAAGTTTGTAATTAGGAAGTCTTGATATCAATTAAGGAAGTTAATGATGAAATAAAGATTTAATTTCATTTATAACATTTGATTTCTAAATATTTAAATAACAGTTACAATAAAACATCTTAGGCCAGTTGTAAAACAGGTTTAAATGGATTTTGAATGCTCTTTATTCTACTATGAAAAAGATCAACCTCCTGAGTTGTTAATTACAGACATTAATCATTGTAATTACATCAAAATTGAAACAAGCACTGGGTGGCTTATCACTTCCTCTTCAAATAAACAAAACAAAAAAATAGCAATGAAATACTTTGGGAAATCTATATTTTTTAGATAACAAATTTCTTGCAAGTAGCCAAATAAAAATACCACTAGCCTACCATTACAACTAAGGATTAACACCAAAAACTTTTGTTTTGTTGCTTTACTCTGTCAGACTCTTTTGTTTCATGATCAAAACGAAGGTTGAAGTATCATTGCCTCAAAGATAATTATACTGATTCAAAAATTGAAAAAAAGAATCTCATTCGAATTTATATAATTTCCTCAAACATGTGTTGCCAGGTACTGCTAGATTCAGATTGGAATCTCTAGTTTTTATTAAAAGGGGTATTCGACAGACAAAAGTCTGATAGAAAAAAGATTTTTCCTCTCTGATGGCTAAGCAAAAAAAATTAGTTTCAATCAGTGATTCTGACCTTCCGTTTGTTCTTATCTCTAGAGTTAAGGGTGTTGAGATTAGGAGGGGGATGTTGACATTAGACCAATATACGATAGTTTACGAGTAGTTAGAGTGATTTTTAAACAGCTTATTCAGAAGGTCTTACCTATAAACATTTAAAGACCAGACAGTTGAGTTGCTATGAGGGAATTAGACAATGTATGTCAGCATTATACAAAGTCATAGTAGTTATTGGTTGAAAAATTGCGAAATTCACGACATTTACTTTTGCAAATTTGAGGAAAAAATGATTTTCGCAAGCATAAACTTTTGCGAATCCTAGGATAAAAATGAGAACTTTCAAATAAAAGTTGCCTTAAAAGTAAAAGATATTCCTTAAATCCGCTAAAGTTGGTTGCTCTTTGACTTTAAAACAGCTTTAAAGGATAATAATATGCAGAGAATTTGATATTTATTACGATTTCAAGGTTTTATAGATTTCAAACTTTTTTGAGAATTTTTTGCGAGTTGCCCTGTTTAGAATTTCTAAAGACATTTACTTTCGCGAAAAAGGCCAAAATTCACGAAAGTTTCTGCTCGCGAAAGTTTGTACGCCTAAAGTATTAGCACCACACAAAACCATCTTTACTCTCAGCAGTAGCCTCATTTGTTAATTTGCATTGACAGTTTTCAGGAGAGTTCCAAGTTAGAAATATTGACTAGAAGATGCTTGGAGATTCTTCAGAAAAAAAGAAAAAATGTTACAAAATGCAAAAGATTTGGAGGAGCATTTTCTAGAAAGAATAAAAAGGGAATGTTTTCATACTGTTTGCCAGACGATCTCAATCGAAAGAAATCGACGATCGAACCAGTCGAACCAAATCGAACGCAATCGACCGATTGAAATTCGATTGTCGAACGCAATCGAATCTCAATCGAATATTACCGCAATTTTCAGATTCGATTGATATTCGATTGCGTTCGATTGATGTTCGATTGCGTTCGATTGCGTTCGATCGTCGATTCATTGTTTCCTTGTTCATAGAATAATTTCTACGTAAAATCGAAAGTAATTTCATTCGGCTTGTGATGTTTGAGAGCTCGGATGTTGGGAAGCTGCAAGAATAAAGCCAGACGATCTCAATCGAACGATAATCGAACCAATCGAATATTACCCAGAATTTTGACGTTCGATTGAGATTCGATTGCGTTCGACAATCGAATTTCAACCGGTTGATTGCGTTCGATTTGGTTTGACTGGTTAGATCGTCGATTCCGTTCGATTGAGATCGTCTGGTGTTTGACTCACAAACCCATAAAAATTTGCTATCATAGGGTTCCTATGAAGTTTTAGGTTAATGTCAACAATTCTGGAAAATTTTACTTCTTTTATGTCAATACTTTCAATTTGAAACTCCAATGAATATTACTTTTAATTCTTTTTTTCTGGACAAAAACGCACCCCAAAGACAATGAATCCAAAATGATTTACCTATTCTTGATCTCTTATTGGAATTGCTAAGTCAGTCAATTATTGATCCGCTCTGATCATTGATCCTACCAAAGCGCAAAGAGTCTTCAAGGTTTTTAGTTTACACTTTATCATCATAGAGACTACATTATAAACCTTCTAATTGTATTTTTTAGGGAAATTACAAAAACTTGACTCAGTACAGACATTACATGATGAATTATTTTTGGGGAAAGTTACCCTAACTCACATTTAGTATATTCTTGTAATTTGGTAAATTCGTCAGGATGTAGCCTGTCCCAGATCCCTGCAGCAGCCATTCTTATTCATAAAACTTGATGGTATTTAGAAGCAACATCTATATTTTCAACTCGACGGTCGAAGTTTATCAGCATAAGGAATAAGTAGAAAAATGTGTTGTCTTCTGAATTCTATAAGATTACATTCTAGTGCAAAAATCACAAGTCTTTTCCATATTATTTTCCAGTGCAGCTCGCAGTATCTCTCAATAAAAACATCAGTATAAACACTTTACTACTGTATTCCCACAAATTTTTGTTTTTCGTATACACCTCCAACCTTGTTATCTAGGAGCTAATTAAGCCGTAGAGGGAGTAGGTAAGGATCACTGTTATCTCCCTAATATCAAGCCATGTCTATATTTAGCAAGTATATAGCAGCTGGGATGGAGAAATCGTTTACATCGATTCACATTTCACAGCGCGCTCTCCCTTTTCTTTCTGGTCTAACTTCGTTTTCGCGGTTCGATAGCGAATTGGTCGATTAATTGAAGTAATTGTACCGATAAACATTCAAATCGTCAAAGCGATATATTCATTTCTTGTTTATTTTTCGGCATGTTTTATATGAAACACCTAAAAGATATTTTTTTACACTATTAAGGGCTCTGACCATAGTCAAAAAATTTGTTGAAGGGTTTGAAATAAAACCTTTTTTTTTGGGGGGGGGGGGCGTGCGGGGTTTGCGATTTCCGAAATACCGAATAATTTTGCCAAAATTTCCGAATTTCCGTAAAAAAATACTCGCAATTCCAATACAGAATTTTATGGGTACATTTTCCTCGTTTTGACAAATTTTTCATAAAATTTGATTTCTCATGTATGAATTCTGAAAGATAAAAACTTTATAATATCGAAATTTCGAAGCAAAATTTCATAGATTTCCGATGCCGAAATAATTTCAGAATTCCGAAATACCGAAGAAAAAAGGGTCGATTTCCGCAATTCCGAAATACCCCCCCCCCCCACTTGTTTTAATTCATTCTATTAAGGGTAATAATTAAGAATTTATTTACAAAAATGATGTTATGAACTTTAAAAAGATGTTAATAGAATGTTATTTTATTCACTTTTGTAAACAATGCTAAGTTTTAGTGGGTAATTAACGTTTTTCTTTCGAATTTTTTTTTAATTGTCCGCAAAGAATTGATTTTTTTTTAGATTTATTTTTTTAGTTTGGTTAAAGATACACCATCTATCGCAAAAACTTTTTCAAAATGTTTTTTGTACGCCGAAAATAAGGTCTTCAAAGTTCAATTACGCTCCTCCGCAAAAATCTTCATTTTCTTCTTCATCAGATTTTTTCATTGTGATTTTTAAATTTTTAGATTCAGGAATAGTTAGCCTAACAGAAAATATATATATAACACGCCATAGTTTTAATGGCTACATCAGGCAGAAATCTATACTTTGTAAATGGCAAATATGAAAAAATCACTATGGTCAGAGCCCTTAAAAAGGGGTCTGTTAAAAAGGTCTGACTACTTTAATGGGATAAATTTTCGCGGGGATTAAATTTCGCGGTTGAGCTCATCCGCGAAATTTTAAGATTTCGCGGGGATTAATTTTCGCGGATGGCACTATTGGGGGGCATTATTTTCTCGATTTTGTGATTTTTACTGTCAAATCATGCATATTGGTTGTTGAAATACACATTATTTGCGCCTCTTTGATGCAAGTAACCATTCAAATAGTATTTATTTGACATATTTTGAGTTTTGTTTAGAAATATTTCGCGGATGGGCCTTTTTCAAATTTCCAACGGGACTTATTTTCGCGGATGACACCCAAATCCGCGAAATCCGCGAAAATTAATCCCCGCGAAAATTTATCCCATTAAAGTAACAGGCCTGGTGGAACAACCGTTAAAGTGGGGAGGCTGAAGGCTAGGCTTCTGTTCATCCTCTAGCGAAAAAAGTTTCTTATACAATCATGGTCGAAATATATTGAGATTTTAGTGTATTTTAAAGTTTTTCAGAGTTTAAAATTCGCGAGCGTTGAATATTTCGATTTTATGTGGAAATGATATTGAATGTATCGAACGTATTAGAGTTTCGAAGTTTATTTTTAAAATCAAAATTTCGCACTGACCAATTCAAAAATATTTGCCCACTTTTGCCTTGTTTTCCATAGATCCAAAATAAAATAACACTCACCCTAAAACCATATGTTCATGGATATACACACTTCATGGTTGTCTTCTCACTGATAAAAGTACACTGTTTTAGCATTAAAACAAGTTCACTAATGGTTTTGGCTTGAAGTTAGACTAGGAGCATTTGGCGAGGTCGTCATTTTGAAAAAGAATGTTTAAAATCCAAATTACAAAAAAACTACTTGGAGTTGAAAGATGTATTCAAAAATGAGAAACAAACATCAATAACAGATTTGCAATCACTTATTCTCAAATAAAAACATTGCTTCGTACTGTTTTTACATTCGAAAAACAACTAAAATCTGGCGGACTGTTTTACAGTCCGCCTAAGCAAAAGCATATTACCATATACTACCGGGCCACTTAATCGCGCCATCCAGTCTATCCAAAAGCTTTAAGTGGACCCCGGGCTAGCTTGAAGTTTGCTTGAGATACGATCAAGCGATCGTGCAAAGTTAGATAATAAGAGACAAAAAGGAGAAGATAAGGAGAAGATCGTGCACTTCTTTGTTTCCATATTTCAAGCAACTTTCAAGCAACAGTGGCTGCGTTTAGACCAACTGGCATTTGTAATTTGGCATTTGCTCATGAGGGATTCGATTTTAATAGCTTTTCCATTGTATTTTCTGTCATGGCATTTAAGGACTCGTCTTTTTAGAGTCATTACTGAAAAGGTGATTCCCTCAAGTTCAACTTTGACAGATCAAACAATGAAAAGCATGGAGTTTCTCAAAAACTGCAGTCATCAAGACTGAAACTTTTTGCGGTAGGGCTAGGCTATGGCAAATCTTGGAAATTCTACAATCTATAGAAAGAACTGAATAAAAAACGTGCAAATACTTTAAAAAATCAAAAATGTCATTTTTAAATATTTCCCGTTTTCCAAAAGGGAAATATTTGTTAAAACGGGCTTTCTTCCCTATTTTCAGATGTCAAAACGCCTTCCGTACGCCCTGACTGACGCCCGCTTTAGCGCCTAAAGAAAGTCTACTTTATAAGAATCAAATCAATATCTCTTGATCGAAGGCAATATATCTTTCGGTAATTAGTTATTAGAAAGTAAACAAAGGATGGCGAAAAAGATAAGCATATTTATTTTTATTATAAGCATCTACTTTATAAGAATCAAATCAATAACACTTGATTGAGGGCAATATGCCTTTCGGTAATTAGTTCTTACAAAGTAAACAAAGGATGGCGACAAAGACGAGCATATTTATTTTTATTATAAGCATTTACTTTATAAGAATCAAATCAATATCTCTTGATTAAAGGCAATATGCCTTTCGGTAATTAGTTATTAGAAAGTAAACAAAGGATGGCGAAAAAGATGAGCATATTTATTTTTATTATAAGTGTCTACTTTATAAGAATCAAATCAATTTCAGAATTTTTGGAGTTTACACTGTGATAACATGTGAGCGATAGCTTCTCTTTTTGAGATGTGAGCGACCGTCTATCCCATGTCATCTCAAAAGTAAAGTTGAAACCAAGCTTTCTTCCTCCAACTTAAATTTTATCGATAAAACGAATTTAAAATCTACACATGCGTAATTTTGCTTACTTAGGGATATTTCGATAGGAAGCTCTGCGGGGCATTCTTAGCGACAGCTACTTGCTAGTATATGTCAATAATGACCTTCATTTTTAAGGAAATATTTAGTCGCAATTTTGCGATTCTTGTTTCTCTTTGTTTTGGTTCCTTTGTTTGATTTGAAATGCCAGAAAAGGGGATTTCTTTGCTCAAAATGACATTTCAAATGCCAACGAAATGCTAACACGCTGGCATCATCAGGCATTTGACAAACCGAACAATTGCGCGGAACAATAGAATTCAAAAGAAGGGTCGGTACTAAAATCCAAGACATATAATATGAGTACTAAAAGGTTTTTTGACAATTTTTGACCACCTAATTTTTGAAAAAGAAATTTTAGTACACATGTACTAAATTTTTATTGACATTTTTGCATAGTGACCACCTAAATTAGGCTTATTTTGGAATTTGGTTCAGAGTCTTTGGACTTTCAACAAAATGCCAACTCTTTTTATTTAGGCTGTCAATGAACCTGATCTATCTCTCTCTATTCTAAATAAAGACTCAGAAACTGTCAAGACACTTTTGCTCTGCTCTACTTAAGTTATTGCAAAGATTGATTGGTTATTTTTCACCTCTAATTTACAGCTTGCTATTTCTTTTCTACTGTATCCAGTTATCCATGGTTCTTTACAAAAACAAAGCATTCAACTTCGAAAATATTTTTTATTCAATAGTATATAAAAGCAGAACATTAAATACACCCCTGTTTCACAGCCCCGGCGAACCTTTTTCCTCATTGGGGATAAAAATTCCTATTGAAATGCTAATGGGATAGAAATTCTATTGTTCCAAGGCTAAAAATCCCAGTGGGGGTGGTTTTGGAGTGCAATTTTTTTAACATGGAATTTCGAGTGGGATGAAGTCAAAGTCAATTTTCCAGTGGGACTGAAATTCAAGGGTATTTTCCCACCGGGGACGAAATGTTTGCTTAATTTATGACACAGGGGTGTTTAAATCTTAAATAGAAAGTTTTTGTTTTTTTGATTTTGCCTAAAATGCTTGGTCAATAGTTAAATTTCCCTAAAATTTGGTGATTTTTAGTACTCATGTACTAAAATTTTTCTTAAATTTCTTGAAGACCCCACCTAATTTGGGATTTTAGTACACATGGTACTAAAATGCTTTAAGGCCTTTTTTGTAATACCACCACGTCACTAAAAGTCATGATGTCTGAAATTTTAGTACCGACCCCCCCCCCCCCTGCTGCAAGCAATTACAAATACCAGGCTGGTCTAGACGCAGCCAGTGTGAATACACCCAATGTTTGAAAATGAAAAGTGCAATCATGATGAACATGGTACAATGCCCAAGATAGTTCAATTCAAGCAAAAGACACAAAAAGGCATGCATACTAGTTAGTTCATATATAGCTTTTTCGCTTTCATTATGTTCATGCTTTCATAAACTTTCATAAACTTTCGATCTTTTCACAAAAACAAAGTCGTAAACAAAGGACAAAATGAAAAATCTACAACATGTTTTTTCAGTCAAACACCACACATTAAAAATGAAAGCTACATCTCACATTTTGGATATCTATTTCGTCAGTTCGTTTTGTTGAGATTCTTTCCTCCACCTTGGTTCCAGTCACTTCCTTTTTCTTTCCACGCGCCCTACCAGGCCCTACTCACCTTGTCTCACTGATGGTCACGAGAGTTCTAAAATCTGTAAGTAAACAAAACATTCGAACGTTCGATTTTAGAACGATTGCGGATGCTAAAATTTCCGGGGGTGGTACAACGGAATTGATGTGATGAAAACACCAAATTTCATTAAATTCATTTCTTTTATACATTTTGTCATCTCTAGACAAAGATCTTAGTTTTTTTGTCTTACTTATACATCAATTTATCAAAAAGTGACAAAGAAAAATAAGTCTCAAATTGAATAGACCCCCTGTCGACGAGGGAAGAATCCCCTCCTGGTTCCGATCCAGTCCCAGCATAGTCACTAGAAGGAAGATTTTGAGAAAATTTTGGAATGCCAGTCCCATTCATGGTCACCTTTATCGCAAATTTTGACAAAACTTTCAAAAGACGAGTGCGCAGGGTCCAATTTTTGACACGCGCTCCCGTCAGTCGGTAAGGGTGGTACCCCCCTAGCCTAGTTAACTAAGCCCGTATTCACAAGGCTAGGACACACGGCCTATGGCGATATAGCGTTTTCGGCGCTTGAAGATTTTTTATATTTACGGATTTTAAGTTTGCCTTGGAATACTGTTATTCAGTCACAACTTAACCATCAGATTTATCCAAGTGACTGAATCAAACTAGCTTAGATTTCTAGGCTAGTACCCTCCTTCCGCCACCCGTATTTCAAAGTGCACTTGAAACGAGCAAAAAGATGAGAGAAAGTGCACTCTATAGATGTAAAATCGAGCAAAATCAAATTTATTTTGCATATATAGAATTGACAAAAGTTTTCAAAAAGAAGTACCGTCAAAAGGTTTAATTTTATTACCAAAATTTAGCTAAATGTTCTCAGCTATGTAGTTTTTAAGGGTTCGATTTCAAAGGCCTAATTTTAGGTTATCTCCGAGCAGATTCCGACACTCTGCACTGGCACGTGTTTTCTCTCTAAAGCGGCCATGGTTCCGTCATATCCTTTTAAAGGCAGCAGGGTGTGGCTACACGCATAATGTATGATCGCCCGTAATGAGATTAAATTTTGAGTCGGACGTAGTCGTTTTTAAATGGAGTACACCTCCCCTTTCCCAGAGACGCAATTTCCCTTGCCAGCTTAGTAAAAGGAATCAACATTCAAACATATTCTCTCTACTTAAAGCTCGACTTCACGTTAGGAATAATATAAAAGAAAGTTGCAAAAATTATACTCTTTCTCAAAAAGACCGAAAACAAATTTTTGAATGCGTCGAAGACAAAAACTTTTTGGTCAGTTTAATGAACTATTTAACCTTTAAAGGGTGGGTTTGGAAGTACGGTTTGGTACAATCGCAGCTTCCCCTGACCCTAGCCCGACGAGATGAAAGAGTAGTAGAGTGAAATATTTTTTTTAGTCTTTTCACAGATAATTCTTGTAGGAAAGAGATTACATCGGGCAAAGGTTTACTCTCCTAAATTGAAGAGAGAAGACTTTCCAATCTTTTGGTAGGTAGAAATGCTAAATTTGTCCATTTTGTGACCTAAATAGTGCTCCTCAAAAGATATGTTCGAAATTTCTTTGAAAACTAAACGCATACAGTGAGAACAACACCTTAAGCCCAAAAAATCTTTTTGTTCAACACCCCCCACCCATCCAATCAAATCCCACACACAATTAAGGGCTCTAGTCATAGTGAAAAATCAATTTCAGAATTTGAAGATAAAACCTTATGTTTTCTCTTCTTTGACATGTTTAAGAACAAACTGCTTTAAAAAAAATGAATTTAAGTAATTACATCATGAGTAATTAAGGAATAAGTGTGGCATGGACCTTATAATAAAACGTCATAACGACGCTATTCATATACTTTTCACAAAAAAAGCCTAATCTCCTTGGGGGAAATCATTTTAATGTTTCAAACTTTTTTAAGTTAATGACAAGTAATTTCTTTATTTAGATTTTTTCGGAAAAATTTTCTATTTGGCTACATCCCAAGTTATAGTATAGCTGTTTTCGTCTGGAAATTTAGTGGAGAAAATTGCCGAAAATGAGGTTTTTTGGAGATTTTACAGGAATAAGATACTTCCACGAAAATTTTCCGAAATTATATTAATACAATAATGACCGGTTAGTGAGGGCTGTACTGAGAAATATTGCCCGAGGTCAAGTAACGACCGAGCTTGCGAGGTTGTTGCGTTGACCGAGGGCAATATTTTCAGTACAGCCCGAAAAAAACCGGTCATTATTGTATTTGTTAACCGTTTCCTTCAACTTTGATTGATTTTTAGCGCTTTATCCAGGAAAAAGCGAAATAAAGCAGAAAAAACAAGCGAAAAGAGATAAAAAATTGCTATAATTTCTGACGTCAAAAATAAAAAATGAGAGAAATGATGTCAACGCATTGTTCATTTTCCTTTGAAAAAGTGACGTCACAATGAATTTTCCTAACGACGGGCAACTCTGGACAATGTAGGCCCGTCGTCATGCGAAAAGAACCAATTGCATTGCGCAAAAAGCCATGTAGCCCGCTTCGAAAAAGTAACCGGTTAACAATTTTAGATACTAAATAGATACATCACCTGAACCAAAAAAAATTCCAAAATGTTCGATTTTTACCGAGATTAGGGCTTTGAAAGGTGAAATACTCTTCTTCGAAAAACTCTTCGTTTTCTTCTTCATTTAATTTTTTCATTTCAATTTTTCGATTTTTAAATTTTAAAAAGGTAGGTTTAACCATAGAGGTAATAAAAGTTAGACTTTTCTGTAATAGCTAGAGAAGTCATAAAACTTTTTAGAAATTTCTTTCAAATCGGCCTCCTTTGATTACCAATCCTTGATAGCAAAAATCAGTCAAGATAAAGATTATAAGAACTAAAGTAAAGTTATTCTGTCCAACGAAACCTCGTATTTTTAGGTCAAATGCAAATTTTTTTCGAATAATAATTTCTATATAATTTTAAAAGAAGTTTTTATTTTATCGGGAAACTTTCGAGAGGTAAACTTTTGCGAACTTTTTGTTGTTTGTGGAAGGTTCTTTGCTATAAATATCTTTAGATCTAAAATAGCAGCTGCCTCAAAATTTTGATAGAATATAGTTGAAAGATTGGCATTAGTAAATATGTAAAAATTGACAAAATTTGCCGAGGATTCCCTGAGCAGCGAACATTTCAGCAAAACTGTCATTACACAATGAACAAATTAAAAAAATGTAGCGTGATTTTATCACAGATCTGTAAAGCCCGAAGGGCTAGATTTGCGGCTTTTATCGAAAAGTGAAGCCTAGGTTTGGAAGGATTTCCTACCAAAGTCACGTGACTAAAATATGCAATTTCACCGATTTGAGAGATGTGAAATAGCGTTTGCCGCCTATTTTTTTTTATCTCGCGCTCCGAAAACAATTAAAATGCTAGATCCTATCCATCGGCACGAAATTTAAAAAGTCAAATTTTTGCTTCACTTTTTTTTGCTGGAGAAAGCTTAAATATGCCTATCTAGCCCTTCGGGCTTTACAGATATCTGTGGATTTTATATTTTATTCAAATTCTCTTCGACATGAGTATTCCCATGAGCGAAAGCAAAATTAATGGCTTTTTCCCAAAGCAACAAATAGTAGAGGGCATTTTGTAAAATCGCTCGACTGTTTCGTTAGCCTGGATATCCAGGCTGTAAATTATTTCACAGTCTAGTTTTAGATATTTTATGTTCTGATTTACAGCCTGGTCTCCCTCGAGCGATTTGCATTCTCTTTAAGAGAATGCAGTCCGCTTGCTTGCGCTCACTTCGCTAAAACCGTAAGGGCCAATCTACACGGTGTTGAGCAATTCTAAAGCAAAAATAGGATAGTCCTCCAGTTGCTAGTGAAGATAGGGCTTTCTGTTACATGAAAACATGAAAAAGAAGAAAACAGAGGCAAGTTCATTTTCCAAGAAAACATGGTTGGTCATGATAATGCATGCAAACTTTTTTATGGACTTTAGTGTAATCTTTGGATGTTTTAAATAGTTTTAGATCTTGTAAGACTGCTTTTTATTAATTTCTGTTTTGCTGCCCTGGGTTGGCTAGGAAACATGGGTTTTCACTTTCATTCTCTAGGGAGACCAAGCTCTATAATTTAAGAACTTTGTATGTTGAGGTAAATTTTGTTTTTTCTTAAATTTTGAGCTTGGATATCCAGGCTACTGTTTCGTTAGAAGCACTTGTTATACATTTTTGGAAAACTAAGGGGTAGGGGAATCGAAATTACTATGTTTCCAATTTTTTTTCGGACACTTTGGTGTGATTTTCGGACAAATATGACGGTCTCAGGCAAAAATCATAGGGTTAAAAATTAATGAAAATTTTAGCTCGAGAAAACGGAGACCTGTTGTATATTTTTGGAAAGCTCTCAAAAAATTAGGATTAGAGATATATTGCAAGTATAGGTGATTTCAGTACCTAACTCGAGATATTGAGCTTCAAAAAGCGCAAAAACTGGACAAAATAGCTGTTTCTGGCTGAAAAACACAGTTTTCAAGGGTTAATATCTCGAGTTATACATTAATCTTTTTAAAATGCAGAAATTGCCATTTAAGTCAGATGAGATGGAGTTTTTATAAGATACCTTAATAATTGGTCATTTGAAGTAATAAAAATGACGTGTTCTTTAGAAAAAGTAACGAAATTGTTTTATTACTGGCTAACGACCAACCAAATCAAATAAGAGCTTGTAAAAACTCCATCTCATCCCATTTAAGTTGGTGTAAAATCGAAAATACCCTTAATCACAAAAGAGTGTTACCCGAGTGTTAGACGTATCATGAACATATAAACGACTGGACATTTATCTTTTATTGTCTCTTTGAAGCGAGCTTCGTTGCCGCCTGTATTTCAAAACTGGTATGAAAAATCCGACAATATTCTGTCATAATTTTATTTCTTTGAATTATTTAGGTAAAAGGATTGATAGAGCTTGAACATTACTACTAATGTACAAAAAAATTATTTTCGAATTTTTTCACAAGTTTGTAATATATTATATCAACATTTTCAACTCTAAAATGCAGAATTTCAACTGCGTGTATACTTTTGAATCACTCCAATAATTTTTTTATGACTTGAAAAAGATAGTTTGCCAAAGTTTAGAGCCTGTGTCATAAGAATATCGAAATTAGAATGCGACACTCACTAAAATTATTAGACACTTTTAAGTCAAAATTTAGAAATAATAGTCGGAGTTTTGACAAGCTGACGATGATTTTGCCTCTGTTATCTTTGTTATGATATAGATAAAAGAGTTGAGAAGAGTAGAACAACAGAGACTTTTGTCGAAGTTTTGACGTTGTTAGCAACGTACTCCCAAGTGGTATATTATCAAAATCTATTGTTTCATTTTATGCTTTTAACGAGGCGGCAACGAAGCTAGCAGCCCTTTCTACAAAAAGACAAAGGATATGGATGTCCAGTCGTTTATATGTTCATGGTAGAATATATATATTATAATCTTTGAAATATATAATAACACACCCTTCTCACAGACCCACTTGGAATCCTTCCCACTGGAAAAATTGGCAAAAATATCGTCCCCATTGGAAAATTATACTCTAATTTTTGTCCCTGCTGAAAATATTCAGATAAGCCAATCCCCAATGCAGAATATTGTTATATTTTTCCATCCCCACTGCAAAATATTTGTTCTATTTTTCCATCCCAACTGAATTTTCCCGCTCAAAAACAATGGAATTTAAATCCCAAGCCATAAAAAACATGGAAATAACAGTCCCTATTGAGTTATGGTCCCTTATTTTTACCCTCCACTGGCTGAAAAAATCTTACCGTGTCTGTGAGAAGGGGGTGTATAATATGCAGTAATTATTATATCAATTTTAGCATTCATGTATATACGAGCGTTGTATATCACACAACGGGCAACGAAGTCGAACATATTCGTAAGTCTCTGGTGAGAATAAACAGTCTCTAACATCAAGATGTCGCAGATTCTTACAAATAGTGGCTAATTTCCTCAACCCAGCATCTGTAACTTTGCAACAACCTTTTAAGTTCAATCTCCGTAACAATGTACAACGAGACAGTCCGTACAACGAAGCGTCCGTTAATTTTCTACATTTTCCAATATCAAGAGAGCGTAGTCTAGGACATGATGCAGACAATTTCATGATAGCAATATCAGTAATATATTCACAATCGTAAAGGTTTAAATGTCTCAATAAATTATTTGGCGATGATGCAATTTGTTCCAAAACCATATTTGTAATGGGACATTTTGCGAGACTGACATATCGTAAATTATGACAGGAATCTAGTAACTTCAACACGCCATGGTCAGTGATATTAACACAATCGTTAAGACTAATCTCCTTTAAATTAGGACACCGTCTAGCTATTGTTTCAATACCAATGTTAGAAATGGAATCGCATAGTCGTAAATAAAGATATTCGAGTGAAGGAGCTCGTCCGAGTAAAATTTCAATATCGCTATCAGTGAAACAAGAGCATGAGCTCAAATCCAAATATTTCAACTCGCCAAAACTGAACGGTGAACTTATGATATCAGAACGGTTTGAGAAACTCGAAACGCCTTCACAGCCTGATAAGTTTAGGAATGCTAAGTTAGGGCAGTTTACAAGTACATTATACACCCCACGGGCCGTGACTTGATCACATGATGCAATTTCAAGAGCGCGAAGTTCGGGACATCTTAAAGCCATAGTTTGAATTCCTTCATCTGTGAGCTCCTTACATCCATCTAGTTTCATTTGACGAATATTTAAGCAAGAAGTCGTATACGCAAGCCTCTGTAACATTACATTCAATGTCGAATCAATATCCAGACTAGTCATGTTCGTAACTTTGATATGTTCCCATAGTTTTTCTGATAAATATAATTCGCTCCACCTGCGACAAACTCTTGATAAACGGCATACGTCACTTGTATCGAGATATGTGAAGATACGGATGAGCAATTTATCAGGTAAGCAGGACACATCCGTGGTGCTAATTGATTGATAACTGACCGTTGATAAACTTGATGTACTTCCACCGTACTGGGAATCGACTGAAGAGCCTGGAGACGCCGTCCGCAAAGGAGTATTGGGATGCGGTGAATTTGCCTTTTTACGGTAATATTTCTGACGTTGTTGTCGGTGTCCTTTCATATCGTTGATATCGCTTTCCGAAAAACTGCAATCGCTATGCGTTAAGTTGGATTGATCTTCGAAAACTGTATCGTTGTTTTCATCCACAAGTCTATTTAATGTCAGGTTCTCTGGTAAACTTTCGTCAAAACTTTCGGTTGATTTGTTCGAAGATTTTGTCGATGATTGACTACTAGGATGTCGATTTTTAACAGTTTGTCGATTGATATGTTTTCGAAAATCGTCAAATCGTTTGAAATTCGTGTTATTATCGATTGGTGATCTAGCAATATTGCTTGTGTTCCCTACAGTTGCACTTCGTTGTATCGATTCTTCCGATTCAATCGATTTGGAAATTTTCGATAATTTCGATTCGCTTGCTGATCTTTTATTGAATCTTTTTTTCATCAAAGGTGAAATAATGCGGTCCTTAAACGAGGGTGTTTTCTTGATTCCACTGGATTTCTTCTTTGGTTCTTTTTTCACTTCATTCGAAGTTCCAGCGTAATTTTCGGAAACATCAATCGGGCTAAGATCGGAACTTTCGGATTTTGTTTTTTGTTTGTTAGGTTTATCAAATTTCAGTTGGAAATTTAAGTCTGTTTTCTTTTTTGGTTTGTTTTTACCACCCACAGCGTAACATGTGGTTTTAGGTGGAAAATACTCGAAACTATTTTCTCGGCTATGTTGTTGGCGTCTCGATAATTTGATATCCGATATAATTACATTCTCGTTGTAATCGATATTATTGAGTTGATCGATGCTCTCTTCCTCGTTAATAGTACTGTACAGACGATATGGACCAAGAATGTATAAAAGCTCTTCGGTAGGGATTTGCTCAACAGAAAATGCTGAGTCAGTATCTGATCCTGGCTTCAAAGAATCATCATCTATTGAAAAATCTTTCTCCAATTCACCAGTCTGGGAGTCGTCGGTGATATAAGAAGTTGTCGTGGCTGTTATCGATAATTTTTCAGATTCAGGGTTTTTGTTGTTCGATATTTTACGGTATACGATTTGTCCACTTTCGGTTTCTGTCGATTTTTCGGAAGCAGCTGAGAAGCGATCTATAAAAAAAACATGAAGCAATTTATTCTAAAGTTCAACTTGTCGTTGGACAAACATATATTGCAACTTAGCTGTTGTGAATATTGAGAGATATGGATTCTGTTTACTAAAGTTAAGCAACAATTATCTTATATGCTTTAAAATTTGGAACAGATAAAGTAAATAGACGTAGCAATGACAGAACTTGCTTGTTCATGCTGTATATGATTTTTAAAACTGTATTATCTGTGCAATCGTGCAATGGGCTCTTCCAGAAAAAATCCGTTCATTGGGGGTGGAGGATATATTATTTTTTCAATGAATTACCCCTGGACATTTTCATTTTCCACCCCATGGACACTCATCAATTTAACCCCCTGGACACCAAAGTTTACCCCTGGACATCGCAGATTTATCCCTTGGACAGTTAGGACTTTCTTTCACCCATGAACAGATTTTTTCTGGAAGAGTCCAATATAAAGGATGTAGAATTATGACATGCAGAAACAACGTTGAAAATATCTCCACTGTCTGCTATGGTTTAAAGGATCGGGTGGTGGGCACTTGGGCAAAAAGGGGTACGAGGATGTGCCGCTGGTCAGGGTACCTTTTTTCACGTCCAGGAGTCTGTAGAGTCACAACAATACCTAAATAGAAAATTAATCCTTCGTAGGGTACCTTTTTGGGGGATTGGGAAAAAAGTGGAAAATTTTGAGATAATTTTGGAATTTCTTTCTTATTTAGGTTTTTCTTTCCCCAATTTTTGGCAAAATATTCAAAAAACGAGTCCCATGTAGAGTCGATTTTTCAAACCTTAGCAGCACACCCCCGTCGGTCAGCAAAGGTAGTCGCCTGTTTGAGAGAGGTAAAATTTGCTACAACATCCTAAAGATAAATTCGTTACACGTTTCAAAATCATATGTAGTCATGTCATATTAAAAAACAAGTTAAAAAGAAAATCCAAACAGAAAGTGATCTCTAAAAACGTTACCTCTCCTGTCAGTAGCTTTTGCAAACTTCAACATTTTCTCAACGACGAACAGAATAGTTTGGTCAAATTACGTTTTTATTGCTTTCAATAACAACAACATGAAGACTCATGAAGACAGCCCTTTTTCGAATGACAAATCGAGTAGCCTTCAAAAACCAATTGATTCAAACTTCAAGTGGGTATCAAATTGCAGTTTTGGTCAGCTTTTTATGTACTTCCTTTCTCTGTTTCATTTAATCGACTGCTAAAAGAAAACAAAATGACAGAGCATTAAAAACAGAGTATAGAGATCTTAAAACCTCTAGTTATACGTCTAATTTTGATCTACAAACTGATCTGAATTCTGTTACCAACTCTAACAAAAATTATCTTATGCTTCCAGATTTCTAACATAATGATGTAACTTTCACAAACTAAACATTTCATAAATATGACAAAATTCTTTCTACCATGAACGACTTGGCAAATAATCTGAAATCACGATTTTGTCAAGTGTTAGAAATATAGCCTACTTTACACGTCAGCAACAAATCTATGCATGGGATATACTCTTACATTGAGGTATCAAGTTGCTTCAGCCAAACAAACAATCTGTGAGAAATAGCTAAAAAAAGCATTATGGAGGAGAGAGGGAATCCAGTACCAATGCTCCAAACAAGGAAATCGTGGCTCTCCTTCACTGAGATAAAAATTAAACTTGAGTAACAGTGTTGTCGTCAAAGATGTATAAGTACGCTGGGAAAAACAAATTTGCGGGAACTACATCTAAGATTTGTCAGTGAATCAACACCGGTATTTAGAAGCTTTCATCACATCAGAAACAAATAACATCTGACCATTTGTGAAGAAGGGTTTGAACATGAATATTGAAATGTAATGCAGATTATTATTTTAATTCAACCTGAAAATTATGAAACTGAATCGCGAATCATGGATTGAATCTTCTTACTACTGTATAAGAAGGAAGAAAGATAAAAGAGACGATTCATTCCTTAAAGGATGAGAATCACATTAACAGCATTTCAACCATTCTACCCGATATTTGAGTGCCTAACATCCAGACAGAGAGGCGAAATGGGAATCAGAGTAATGAGTAATCTCATAAATTCAAGAAATAATTTATCTTACACCTATTGTAACAAGGGGATTCATACCTTGTAAGGAGGTTACACTGGATAATTATGGGTATTATCAGAAGGTATTATCCACATTGCCCGATGATGGGAGAAGAATCTCTCGAAACGTAAATCTCGTGATCCAAATCACGATAAACTTCCAATATAAAAACTTCTATACTGTAGTGACGATGAAGAGAAATCAACAAGGCTACCGAACCACCGAAGAATGAAGTAAAAAATCAATATGAATGAAGTTGACCACAGAATAGGAGTCGAAACCAAATCTCATGCAAAAAGATTAAATTTTGTCATCACATATAGCTGCTCACAGATCCCTAAAATGAACCTTGCAAAACATGGAAATCATATTGTGATAGAGGATTATGGAGCCATTTTCTCTCATACTAACTAAAGTTCTTCTTTATTATAAATACGTATAAATCTCAAAGTATTTGCTAACAAAACAACTAAGATAATACTAAACGAAAACAAATCTTAGCAAAAAAAGCCTCGTTTGCAAATAGGCGATAAAATATTACAAACTGGAAAATATATCGATTGAGAAATCGCCCCATTCCTTTCTCTATTTGAATTTAACATGCAAATACGAAAACAACTGAAACAAGCTTTTGAAACATTCTTTTCAATTTATTACTTCGATGAAACGAACCCATGTCCCATAGACAATGTTTACTAACTAGCTAACCAATTTTCACCCTAAATCATGCAGTGAAAATATTAAAGGAAGAAGAAAAAGCCCTCTTTTTTATATTGATACAATTTCATAAGAATGACGGGTAACTTAAAGGGTCATTCAAGAACTGAGTCTGATTGGCTGAATGTTTCTGCAATTAGGGTTCAAAATAGATCAGTAAATTAACAAATGTCCCGTCTAGCCTAGCAGAATGATAAAAAATCAGCTCAAAAATTAGAACAGCAGCCAGGTCTCAGAAAAAGTTCACATGTTCTTATAAGATAGAGAAGAGACAGGGGGCGGACATCACGAAATAGGATAATTTGTATATATAACAGATGGATTTAAGGTAAAATTATTTTTTTTCGATTTTGATGTAATTATTTATTGTATAAGGTTTTATCGTTTTATTGATTTTTATAATGAGAGGGACAAAATTATATATAATTGTTTGAGATTTGTCTACAAAAAAAGGAAACAAAAATAATGAAATAATGAAAACTAAAAATAAATTGTCGAACAAATTTACTTTTTTTATAAATTTCTGAACACTATAATCATGATTATTTTTTTTTGAAAAAAAAAGGTAAAAATTTTTAAATTAGAGAAAAAAAAGTAAAATTCGTGTAATAAATATGAAATTTTTAAAAAATAAAAAAAACCTACACTATTATACTAAAGTGAATGCTAATCTGGTTCACTTTTGACTAAAAAGAATTCAACTGCAGAATTATCAATATACTGTAAAATTGTATAATAGAATCGAAGCTTATGGACAGCTTCCCTGAAACCCAGATATTAGTTTGATATTAATTTCGCTGTATTTCTTCCATCTATACATCCCTGTCTCACAGCCCCGACCAAAATTTCCTCCTCAATAGGTATAGAAGTTCTATTGTTCCAAGGTTAAAAAATGCAGTGGAAATGGTTTTGGAGTGCATTTTTTAAACATTGAATTTCCCAGTGGGGCTGAAATTCCAGGGTATTTTCCCACTGGGGACGAAATTTTCGCTAAATTTTCCAGTGGGACCGTGGGACTGGGTCCCAGTGGGACTGAAATTCCAGGGTATATTCAGGATATCAAACATGACTCTATCTGATGATGATGAACTAAACAAAACAAAATAAAATACTGAGGTGAAGCTACTCAAGGTATCGTTTCAATGCTGGAGTGGTTGTTGAATGATTCCAATTCACTACTGTATCTATGAGGGGTTATCTAAAGAATCCTACATTTACTAAAAATAAACAACAAATTACGCATGCGTGCTACGATGCAGGATTTTTTAGAGGAGAATGCACTTCCAGTTCTACAGTACATTGGTAAATTGATTCCACATAATTTGTAGATGGCTGGTCAGAAAGACAACTATAGAGAGAACAACCGTATTAACTTGATTGTCATATCTATTGTCATATTGTCAACTTTAAACTAAGAAAATTTCATCCAGCCAACTGTAACTAGACCTGAATTGGTCAGTAAAATGTACATTGAGGGTAACCATGGGTACCAACCATCCAGGAAAAATCTCATTCATCAAGACCCCGAACATGCATAAAAAAATATGGTTGAAAAAATCCCATATCATTTAGCATTCAAAGCCATTCCAAAGAAGCAGAATCAAACTTTCTTTACTGAAGCAACACAAGCGCAAGTCATATGAGGGAAGCGAGAGAGAGAGAGTATGTGTGTGACCAAAAGTTTTCTTTACCTACCAAAGTGTAAATAGCTGTTAAGAATAAACGTCGGTTAGCTAACAGTAGTATTTGTTTTCTTTTTCTCAAGGACATTTTAGAAAGTATGAAATAATCATATCATATCACGTAAGCCAATAAAAATGTAAGCACCTCGTTTTCAAAGTGGGTATTCTTTAGAGTATCACTACACGTTTTTTATAAGAACATACAATATAAGACCATACTTAATGCTTCAATGGGCAAAATGTTAAGAACAAGTTAAGAACATTGTAAAAGGCTTTGTAGACTCAAAAACACCCTTTTTCTTAGGAAAATGATCAAATATACTTAAAAAAGGCCAAAATAAGAACATGTTAAGAACATTTTTAAGCTTAAAACTTAAAAAGTTAAGAACATCCGAAAGCTTCAAAAATGTTGAATATTCTTATAAAAAAAAGTGTATCACTATTACGAGCAGTGTGAAGAAAAATTCAAGAAAATTGGTTCAAACCTCTTAACACGTATTAAGTTATTCTTATCCTGCTCTTAACTTTATGTCAAAATTGAGGTATTTTGAGTTTTAAACAGAATTTTACTACTTTCATCCGTGGATAACCTGATATCCTGCAAATTCATTGTTCTCATAAAATAGTTCTTGAATACGAAAAAGGAGTGTATCACGGGACGATCACCCGGACAGAACTTTTTTTGGTCATACCATCAAAGAAGAATCAACCATTTCAAATAAAGCTCTACAAATCAATCACCTCATGGTAGCTTAATCTTTCGATCGAACCTTTGTGCGTGGAAAATGAAGTAAACCATTTTGGATTATATCTCATTACGTAGTACATCGACATTACTCTTCAGTATCTAGTCATTATATCCATTCCCAAGCCTACGAGCCAATCATAATTCAAATAAATCGTTAAATTACGTCATAATGGCGCACCAACACGCAAATGTTTGCTAATGAGTTTTTAACGGCCTTATACAGAACAAAAAATCGTAAAAAAGTCATTTAAGTAGAAACAACGTTCATTCACACAGACAAACGACAAGCTTCAATTTTTAATAAGAGAACTCAGGCCAATGGTTAAGAAAGAATTCGTTAAAAAGATTGTTAATGGCTCGTATCTAACCATCATCTAATTAACAAATTTTGAGATGTGAAAAATGACTCGCTCTCTTTCCAGCTGACTGGCAACAGACAGGTTATGGAATTCCATTTATCGACAGTTAACAAATTCATTGATTAACTGTACCATCACAAGAACTGCCTCCCTATTGATATTTTTCACAGTATGACAGAGTTAGAGAAATACTTTAATCCATATAACCATCTCAAAAAGTAAACATTGAAAATTCAATCTAACATTCTGAACTATGCCATTCTTGTATTGATGAAATTTCTAGCCACAATCATCATTTGAACGTAAGATTGCCAATTTGAGTGCACAGATCCCTTAAACCTAGAAATACTGATACACAATACTACAGTTAATGAGACACAAGTTTCGATAAAATATTGGTAATTGGAGAACATCAAAGCACAACCCCCACAGACAAATCAATGATACCATATCTGCTGCGAAATTGGGCAATATCTCCAGTTTACAGAACTGATGAGGGGATCAATTTCTCAAAGATGAAGTGGCTGATTAAAGAGGCGTTATCTGCTAATGACCCTCATATATCACAAAACCACCAAATTGACACTAATGATGAGTCATTAGGGGCCACTTATGTCAAGGTAACATCTACTGCGGAGCACCTTTGTTATTGCATTCGGCGCCTTTTCAAGATCGAAAATGAGGTCATCCACCACAGAGGTTTTGGTACAAAAATAGAAACATATCTTGAGTGGCGGAAATTGTTGGAATTGTTTGTTCTGCTCTGCTTGTATAGAAGTGCATTCGAAGTACTTAGTACAAAGTACTCCGATCGATTACCTCCTTTGACAGCTCAAAACAAAATCAATCAGATCATTAGCATTATTTTTGAGTTCGAGAAAGTGAAGCAAACCATGTATGACGAAATGAACCACAGCCTAATTCCTTCTTTTGGTATTAACTGGCATTACTTTTGCAATTCACGCAATATCAATAATAAAAACTTGAAAAGAGATTGATAGCGAGCCAGGAGACCAAATTGTGACGTTATCTTTCACTTTCACCCACATTTCAACACATTGCAAAGGATAACAACAAAGTACAAATAAGTGAACGAAAAAAAAACAATAGCTTCACCACAGAATTTCATATTGCTTCTATTTGCTCTATTTCTAACTTTCCAAATTAGTACACGGTAACCCTCAAAATAGACTGAACACTATTTTCAATGTAAACTAGGATGTTTATAGATGATGACATATCTACAGTGTGAAAATAACTCTATCGATTGACTTCTTTACCCAAAAAAGTTTAAAATATTTTGAGCTACAATGTCCACAGCTTCTCTCTGCCCTTCTGATTTCAAACTATCAAGATATAGATAAAGCTTGATCGTGAAGAACCATCGAAGCTGTAGAACTTACTATTAAATGCAAAACTTAAGCTCTAAATTCACTCAATCGTCTCAAAATCGTCACTCTCTCTATACAATGCTCTATTAATCAAAATTTTACAAAAATACATATTCCCTTTATACGAATAATATTACATAAAAGAAAAACTGAAATTCGGATTTTTGTGGGTCATATCATCCAAATTTGATGTTTTAAACGGTCAGCTAATTCCAAAAATAGTATACCTTGTCCCCTGAAAATATCATAAACGATCAGCTTCAATCGTTATAAGAGACAATCGAATCTTAATGACAGCTATCAACACAAACACTTCGTGGAAAATCGGTTCAAGTGTTTCCCAGTCAAAATTTGATATTCGTTGCTTTGACCTGGTGAATCGAGTCTAATCATATTACTTTTTTTTGGTTGGTAGGTGTATTTTAATAGCGGCATTATGTAAACTAAAAACTTGCAAAGAAAAATTCTTACATACCAAAGAGAGCAAGGAACAAAACTTTAAACAAAAGAAAACATTCGATAGTCAGCTTTTCATAGGAAAGCAATTTAAATTGTTCATACCACCAATACTTTCTTAGCATCCTGAAGCTGAAACAACGTGGTCTAGTAGCAGTAGCAGATTGTTTCACAGCCAGGCGAGATCTGCATAATTTTCGTTTTAATGAGGAAATATTTTCGTTAAATCCACCAAAAAATATATCAACATTTTGTATTCTGTGTTAAATTCCGTCAAGAAGGTGATAGACGCTTTGAAAAGTTCTCTGGGAAAACACCAACAAAACCATTAGAGTCCATCACACCCATCAGCCAGCCATCATCCTAAAATGCGAAAGAAAATTAAGTTCCATAACCCGATAGTTCTGGTCTTGATTGGTGACAACAGCAGCCTATGCTCGCTTACCCGAGCCACACTGATGAGTCTTGGGAAGGAGGAAACACATTTCCGCGGATAGATATATCCTGAGGGTCCTTGATGAAAATTGATTGAGATTTTGTGTTTTAAGCTACTCTCTCTCATTACTAAGTGAAACAATGTTAAGGTAATTTTCAATAATAAATTTTTGCAATCATGAAATCAAAATCCCAATTTAGATTATGAAGCAAGAAATTGAAATGGCACAATTTGGTTTTCATCGAGTAGACAAAGCATTTTCATGTAAATCAATGTATCGGAGAAATATCCTAAACAACGAGAATAACACCTAGGGAAGGGAACAAAAGTTTGAAAGCTTTTCCAAAAACAAGTGATTTGCATGACTTTTACAAAAACGCTGAATTGAAAGTAAATTTTTCGCTAAGTTTTTAGTGTACCACTTCGCAAACAAATAAACCATTAGATAAAAACCATCGTTACGATTGCGGCACTAATCTTACTGTATGGCTTCATTCTTTCTTGCCTGAGAAATGGTTGAAAATTCTCCTCTTGCTCTTTTGGTGAAATGGTGAAATGAGATGGTGAAACATAGATGAAATTGCATTATTTCTAATAGGTTTTCAGTTTTCCTTTTCTGATAAATAAATATTCTAAGGGAGCCTCCGAAATCAGCTTTTGGTGCCAACGCAATATCAAACGAATTCCAAGGAGTAATACAACAAAAAGTGGGAATGAGGGCGTCATAAGGACTCATGGAAACGTTATAATTTTGTGAAGGAGCCAAAAGTGATAATTTTGGGCTCATTAAACAAAATAGGAATTGAAAACCACAAGGAAAATGAATCCCAATCATTAGAATGCAACCAATCATTAAAAATATGTTGGTTCGGCATTTGATAGTGGAATAGTGCCAATAATATTATTAGCGTTGCGGGCTGGATTATTTCTGATAGTGTTCTCAGTGTGTAAGGGGTAATTCGAAGAGGAATTTCCAGGGTGATTAAGGTTAAGGAAAGGTATTTTCCATGTTTTTTAAGCAAATTTTGCCATTTTTCAGGGGGTATCCACACATTTAAAGAATTATTTCTTTCATTGAAAAGGTTCCTCCAACCCCTGTATGGATTTTAAATGGAACAGCCCAATTATTGACCCCCTTTATAAGAAATCGAAAATCGACAAAATTTGGAGCGGCTTATCCTTATCTTGTTACCTTGAAAATAGGTTTGATAAAGTAGGCCCTATATATTCATGGCCCTATTCCAAGTTAATGAAGGACCACTTTTTAAAGATATTTGACAGCTATAGGAAAGATCTGCAAGATAACCTAGTAAGTGTGCGGCCGCAGTCGGAGGCGACCCGAAGGCTCCTCTTTCGATAACTATCCACCCGAAAGTAGGGGAGAGCGCCACTCTTTCTCCCTGGATTGCTCCACTTACCCTTGATCCTTCTATCAATTGCTGAACATCAAGCAGAGAGGCATCAATAGTGCCATTTTGGAAATCTTTGGTATGACCCGGCTGGGGGTTGAACCTACAACCTTGCGCACAATAGCCGGATGCTCTAACACTGCACTACGGTCGCTAAGATAATGGCTAAGATAACCTAACCTGACAACAGATCAATTCTCACCTGTTCTTCTGGATCATCGTACGGAATGACATGAATAATCTCCCCTTTTTCGAAGGAGAGTTCGTCTTCATCTTCCGGACTGTATTTATGCGTTGCTATCGCCTACAACAGAGAAAGAATAATCAAGTTCAAGAGTGATTGCGATTGAAACACTATAACAAAATCTCTTCAACTGGTTTTTTTTAAACTGTAACTTTTCAATCACAACCCAGTTTTGAGTAAACCTTTGCCAAGATTTCACTGTAACTTTCATAAGATTTTCATATTATGCAGTTATAGTAATATCCACAAGTAATACATTTGAAAATTATGACCAACTGTAGTTTCAGTTCAAAATATGCAGAAATTTTAGACTAGTTCCTAGTCACTCTATGAATATGACTCGTCCACTCTATAATCCGGAGCAGACGTTTCTTGCTCGCATTTTATCCATATTGTCGTCAAACATTACCTCGTTCGATAACCAGGGTTCCAATCGTTTAATCGTCCCCAGGCCCCAAAGATCAAAATTTGAAAAATAAAAAAACACCTCTAGATATTCACCCAAGGAAAAAGTGTACCAAATTTCAGCCAAATTCGACAATTTTTGAAGTCTCCAGGCTGCCCCAAAGTTTTGGGACATACACACACAGACAGACGATCACAGATTCTAGTTCAATGCTGAAGTTGAGAATACGAGAATAAGCCTTATTCGACAATTTCTAGATAATAAAGGTTCGAACTGATGAACAACGACGAGAACAAGCCTTATTCTTTACTCAGATATTCTTACCTTGTATACTGCATTGGGTACAACTAAATTACAGGGATTTTCAGGCGAAGGAACATTTCTATAAGCCAAAACGTCCGCCCTCGTAGAAACTGAATTAGAATCTGCTGGCAGTGAACCTTCCTCTGTATTCGACGCAGAAGGGTTTTCTTCTGGAGAATTTTCTTCCTGTGTCTGTGATGTTGAAGAAGGATTTTCTAAGGGAACTACCTCATCAGGTTCCTGTAAACAAGATAAATACTGAGTTTATGTATGTGTGTTTTTCTGCGACGGAAACGGTTTTAATTTTTCTAGACCCTGACCAGCTGAGGACGACGGTAAATCAGCAATTTTACCATCTTCGATTTTGCGGGTCAGAACTGCGGGTTTTTCCAAATCACTTCGGTCACTGTACCTTCTTCAAAAGCGCAAATACATAAACTCGCTACATAATATTGTTCGTAAGGAAGGAAAGATAAGAAGAAATACCTTATCGACCCTTTTTTTCGCCAGCGCGTTACAGTACAATCGGCGTTATTTTTGGTTTTGATACGTATATTAAGGGTCGCCCAAAAAAAGGATGGCGTAAAAAAGACAAAGAATATGTAATCTTGATTTTTTTCTTGGCGGAAAAAGGGTCAAGCACTTTTCGAAAAAGTGACGTATTGGGTGAAAAAAAACCCAGAAAAGTTGCATAATTTCGTGAAGTCATTGCAGTGGTGCATATCATGAATTATGGAAAACAAGAAATGTCTTACTTGTTCTTCTTTGCTTGTTCCATGTTCGTGTTCAACTACACCATCTATTTCCTCCTTCCCCACCGTAAATAGTTCTGGTTGGCTGGGGCGAGCGGGTGAAGACGTCAGGGGCGGAGTTGGTGCAGGTCGCGTAGGCTGTGATGGTACGGCGGGCGGGGGAGTCGAATCTATATCTTCGCTGTTTGGTGCATCGTAATGTGAGGGCGGTTGAAGGGCGTCTGTTTCATCTTGGGTTGGAGGTGTATCTTGTTGGTGGGGCGTTTCTGTGGAAGAGTTATGTTCTTCTACTTCTTCAGCGTCAGGAACTGCAACGTCGTAAAATTGAGCAAGACTCCCGCTGGAGAGCTTTGTATCGTCTTTTTCCTTTTCTGATACATTCAAGCTGCTTTCACTAAATGCGATCATGGAAATTTAAATTTATAAGTAAATTATAAGATAGAGAGTTGCTCTAAAAGAATATCAGCTCAATTCATAATATAAAAAAGATTCGTTACTTTTGAAAGTATCGGAAAGTATATTTGTGCAGAATCTGTTGAATCGTCGAAAAGAAAAGAATAGTTGAATTTATTTGAATGAAGAAAGAACGCTTACATGCCAGCAGAGAAGGGTTTACGAGTGCTAAACGTTCCAGCCGAGAAGTCCGCTATAAGTTGGTCCATCAAGTCGTTCAAGTTGTGATTGAGCTATAAAACAGTAATTTAGATCAAACCTAGATAGGACTGGATTGTGGAATTACTTAAAATCAAAGGGTCTGTAACTATACTCTAACTAACCGTACAAATAATGTCATGTCAAAAGAATGTCAATTTATCGACCTTCAGTCAGCAGGTCATACCTCGAGATCAAGAGACCTTGAAAAAAAAATTAACTGTTAGGTGTTTTTTAAGTTGTTTTTCAAATTTAAGTTATATTTCCTTGAAGTTTAAGATTTGACTCTCCCAACCCCCTAAAGGTTAAAATGCAGGGAAATCCGAAAACAAAATATATATTGAGTCACAAAAAGTTGTATTTCCATACTAAGTTCATCTTTCAGGTTTAACCTTCTTTTTTACAACACATTTTGATTGTTAGGAAGAACTTCTGAATATTCCGGATTAAGTATAAATAGAAAAACCAAATACATACGTCAGCAGCCTCGCGATGAAAAACAATAATGACGTGTCAAGAGAATGCCGATATAAATTAAGTGATTTTGAGAAAAAAATCAACTGTTAGGAGTTTTTTAAGTTGTTTTTAAGAATATAAGGAAACCAAATACATACTTCAGCAGCCTCGCGATGAAAAACTTCCTCCAACGTGAATATACTTTGAAAACAGGAAACATAGAACCCAATTCGACTGTAAATGAAAAAATGTGTTAATTAGACCATGTTCACACTATACCGGATAGCTTTTTGTGACGATAGAAAGTGGTTAGTGTGAACATGGTCTGATTTTCGAGACGATAGAAAACCTATCGGACCAATTTTTGTAGTGAGACGATAGGATGTCCTAAGTGCTACGTCGCGTTCCGTCACATTCTGGTCCGGTGCATCTTTTGAGTGTGAAAACCCTATCAGAATCATGAGGTTACTAATTCAAAGATGTCTGATGGAGATGGGATTACCAGGTGGAACAAGAACGCAATTATTGATAACTCTCGTTTAGTCAAGGGTATAGTGCTTCTAGCGCAATTCTTTTGTATTTAAAATAGCAGCGAGTTTTGCTGAACAGGCAATGAAATATATTTATTCATCAGGAAAAACACAAGCAGAGAAATGTCATATAAGCTCAGTACCAGACCCCTTGAAAGCTGACCGCGCTGTAACAGGTTGATAGGTGTATATAACCCTGATATAACCAAATTGTTCAACCTCTATTGATAGATGAGAAGCAATGAGGTCTTCCTACCTGTCATACAATGCAGGGAGCTCTTCATATAATTCCGAAGTCATATCAATGAAAATGTCCTTTGCCTTTTGGTATTCATCTTCTACCTGTAAAACAAAAAGAAAATGGCATAAAAACATAGTTCACTAGGCTAGGGAAAGATATTCCTAGAGTATACTGAAGTTAATAAATTAATGAAATGAAAATAATAAACACACTTAGAATACAGGCATCGAAATAAGGGATAGAAAGTGCATCGCAATTTTTTGATAAGCATGATTTTGTATCCTAAAATGGATCAATTTTCAATTTTTAGCTTGTAAGTAATCCAAAAACGTAACGCGAATTGCGAAATGCGATACGCTAATTCGATCCCTGGAATAGAATTTAAAATAACAAAAAATTGATGATTTAAAATTTTTTTATCAAAAGCACACTAAAAATAATAAAAACAATCTCTGAATCCTTAAGCTTGGAGTTGATTTTGAAAAATTACACTTCCCAGCGTAAACAATCTTTGTTTTTTGGAATCCCATCCTATGATTCTATTTTTAAAATGAACAATAAATTCATGATATGCCATTGGAATGTCTTCTAACATTACATTCCAGACCCAACATCCGATTTGTTGTAAGTGACATATTGACTGATTTTACGTCACTTACAACCAATCAGCTGTTGGGTCTAAGGTCGTGCGATTTTGAAGACATTGCAGTGATGCATATCATGGATTTGAGAGAGAGAAAGGAAGAAGAATACACTTTATGTTTGTACCTGATGCAGTTTCTTCGTTTCACTGGACTTGTTTGCTCCTTTCGCTCGCAACGTCTAAAAATGATCAAAATATTAAATTATAATAATAATTATTATATTATATTATAATGAATTATCAAACTAACAGTGCCAACTGCAAGAATTCTTCTCAATATAAAGATATAAATATATAATAATTAAATATATATTTTTTAAAAATGCTTAAGTGAAAAAATGCTTAAGTGAAAAAATGCTTACGTCAACTGCATGCCTTGAATGATCATAGTCTACCAATTTTCTTGCTCTTTTGCTGATTTTTGTCTAAAATGATGATAAAATCAGAGACAAAATTAGAGCCTTTATTTTGTGAACATATTTTTGGAGAGTAACAGCGCTTTTGTATTTGAAGAATTTCAACCTAGATCAAATTTGAAACTTATTAGCAGTGTTGTAACTAAGAGTCTCGACTGTTAACTTTAGGATTAGAATGGGTCATTTGAACCAAAATCCTCTTTTGAATGGCAATGATGATGATAGTGTATTTGTATCTCAACTGAACGGATTTCGTCTATAAACAGAAAAATTATTACGCTGAATTAGGGCAATGTCACTTTAAATCACATTACAGTCAAGTCAAAAAGATAAATAAGTTTGACAAACTCACCTTGACATCTGGAAAGGGTTTGAGGTAGGACGTAAGTGGCTCAAGAACTTCTTCAGAAACACGGTGCCTTAGTTTTGTCCAGTTGCAGTCATATTCCTATTGACATAGAGATTGGTAATAAAGGATGAGTTGGAAGCACATTATTTTAATTGTTAAAATTAAGAGATGAGCTAACTTTATAAGTAGTTATATGCTATTATTAGGGAATCTTTATTTTGGAAAATTTATAAGGGCAGTCCTCAAGCAATATTGATTGATTGTTGTTATTAATATTGAACTGATCGAGAAAACAAAAGTGGTTGGAAATCTAATATACTTTTACAAGAAAAAAGTGATACTTTTATGGACCTACCTGGTTATGCATTTAACACATATATAATTAATATCTACATGAGCGTGACAATTAAATAATCATTCAGAACACAAATAGTAAAACGATCTATTAAAATTAGTCGTTTGTTTCTTATAAAAAAACGTTTAGAAACCAAAATTTCAAGCTCTTAAAATACTCTTTCATATTGAAGACTTCGTGAGCAAAAAATCATCCATCTCATCAAAAAGTTCAATAATTTTGCTAAGAACATTGATGTATGCTTACTAATAGTGATTCTTATAGATAAAGATGCGTTTTTTGAGCTGAAAAATTATTTTTTTAGAAAAATCTGCTTGAGCCATCTTTTACCTACTTTCATGCAAAAAATCTGAAAACAAACCAACGATATCCAATATTTCACAAATCCAAAATACCCTTTTTTAGCCGTTTTTAGCTGAAACTTACCCAAATTTTTCCCCTCAAAAATCGAGCTCCGTCACATTCGAGGGTTTATACCGGGCGCGCCACAAAAAAGTTTCTCTCTTTGAAACTAATTTTTTCAAAATCTAAACATTTTAAAAGAACCATTCCTATTTCATGGGAAAGAAGAAGATAAACTTAAATTTGATGGGTTATTTACCAAATTCGATTTATTACATCTGATTACATTAAAAGTTATGCTCAATTGAACAAAAAATTTACTTTTAGAAAGTGCTCGAAAATGTTAAAAATCGACTTATCAAATTTTTATTTTAAAATTGGCAATCGTAATAGCCTTTAACGTGATTAAGAGCATTTTTCAGTAATTAAATACATAAAATTTGAAACTGATGGGTCAAAAGGGTTTAAAATCTTCATCAAAATCACTTTAATTTAATTTTACGAAAATTTTCTGGTTCTAGACTGGATAAAGTCTTTGTAAGGATGGATGTACCTCGAAACACATATTTGATGTATTTTCATGAATTTTATCAGATTTTTTGGCTTTTTTCGACGAATTTTCTTCTTTTTATTGAAATTAAACCTTCCTTTATATAACAAAAGGTCATTTAGACAGCTAATTATCATTTTTAATGGCTGAAACGAAAATAATGATGCGCCATGTAATTATGCTTCTGTTTATAATTTGATAGGTCGAGTTTTAACGTTCTTGACCACTTTCAGAAAGTTATTTTTTTATTCAACTGAGCATAACTTTCGATCTAATGAACTGAATTTAAACGATGACCTATCAAAATTTTAGTTTATCTTTCTTCTTTCCAATGAAATAGGAATGGTTCTTTTAAAATTTTCAGACTTCAAAAAAAAAACTTTTTAAAGAGAGAAACTTTTTTGTGGCGCACCCGGTAGTTATGCATCTTTGTGCAAAAAATCATAAAGAATGAAAGAACCAATCTCAAAAAGAGCTAATACCTAAGTAATTGATAATGTGCTTATAAAAAAATATCGAAATTGCCCAGTTTTTCTATAAAAACACATCAAGCAGCCAAAATTTCATGTCTAAACACACATATTCTTTAAAAGTAAGCCCTCAGGCAATTACTTTTTTATTTTCTGGTTTTTACGGACATTTGGAGATGATCTTTTGGACCGAAGGATGGAAAAAAAAAATTGCTCTTTTCAAACTTTAATGTTGTAAAAAATTAAAAAAATATGTTTTGAGAAAACTTACATACATTCAAGAACGTTTTTAGTAGGGAAATTGTGTTTAAGTTATTAAAGACCTGGACACTGACCATTTTACTTGCCCTTCTTGCTTTTATAAAATGTAATTTTCTATAAAGTTTCCTATTTATGGCTGTTTAGTACAAGGAAGAGCATAAATAAATAAAATATTTGTGAAATCCAATTTTATTTTTATTTTATTTTTGCAAAAAAAAAAACGTCGGCGATTCTGTAAACCAGAACATAAAAAAGTAATTGCCTCATGAGCAAAAGAAATATCTATCTCATAAAAGAAATTCAGTAATTTGACTAAGAACATTGATGTATGCTTATTAATAGTGATTCTTATAGATAAACATGCATTTTTTGAGCCAACAAAAACTTTTTGCATAAATCTGCTTGAGCCATCTTTTACCTATGATGGTACCCTACTTTCATGTAAAAAATCAGAAAAAATTAATGATCCAATTTTTCACAAAGTCCTAAAAACCCATTTTTAGCCGTTTTTTGGCCCAAATTTGCCCAAAAATTGGGCTCCATCACATTCGAGGGTTTATAGTTATGCATCTTTCTGCAAAAAATCAGAAAAAACTAATGAGCCAATCTCGAGAAAAGTTGGTAATGAACGGACGGACGGACGAATGGACAGATGTTAATTTATAGGACCTCCACCCCACCGGGGTAGGTCCAAAAAAAATAGAATAGTAAAATGGGCAGTAAATGTGAACCAGTGTAAATATTGTGCTATAGCACACTATAATATGCAGTAAAATGTTGCCAGTGAACCACAGAAGTTTTGTTAGTCAGTTGCACATCAACAATTTCAAATTAATGTAAAGTTACCTTAAAATAATCAACCATTTTTGGACGACAACTCCAATCTGACTCATACACTTCCTTCACAGCCTCCCCAAAATTTGTATGAGCAACTTGCATAGCTGGAAAATGAATCAAAGAAGGTTGCAAAAAGCTTTCAAAAACACTACTTTTAACAATTATTTCAGGTAAAATTGAAACATACATACAGCTAAATTGACATTGAAAATAGAAAGAAGAACAAATCAAACCAATTAGGATCAGACTTCTAGCTTGAGTTGAAAGAAGAAATTTTGACAGAAAGAAAATCTGGTAATTTATCCAAAATCCACGAAATTAAGTTTCTCTGCCTGGCCATTTTCATACAAGGGGAGCAAGCTCAAACAGAGAAATGCAAATATAATCTTTTCAAATACATACAGGTTTTTGAAAGACTTTTACCCAGAAAACCAAATTAAATTCCTTCTTTTAAAAGACTTTATTTGGCCATTCGTTAAATCAAATTACCAGCCAAAATTTCTTCATTTAAGGTATAAACTTGATTTAAGGGTCTATGTAATAAAAAATCTTGTTTTAAAAAATTAGGGTGAATATTAAACAAATTTTACCAGTAATACACCGCATGTAATTTTTTAGCTCCGAGTGTAGTCTTGTTGCTGATGCCTGAATAAAAAACCATTGCTAATATGTAATTATTTCAACTCAGCAGCTTAAAAGCTAGCATTATTCAATTTCATCAATTCCAAAACCTCTTAATTAGTAGCTAGATTAAGAAATAACAATTTTTGAAAGAAAAAATATCATCACAGTAAGTAGACGTAAATCTTTGTTTATCCTAATAACATATTTTAACTAGCCTGTTGCTTATTGAAGTTGAATACAAATTCATCGAAGACTTCATCTTTTGTTTCATCCCCTTTGCCAACACGTTGTTTCAGCTGAAACAAAGAACAAAACTTGATTATAATATTTCTATAAATCACAATGAAGAAGATTCTAGGAGTGCAGGAAAATACATTTGATACACCCCAATTCTCTTTTAAATTACTTAAAAATTTATATTTGTCAAAGAAATTTTGTGCGTAATTGCAGCATGCAAAAAGAGGAGAAAAGTATAAATGCCATTAACAATATATCACTGTCTGGGTATTTTCTAAGCACTTTTCCTTACCACCTTTTTGGTATCGGTTTGAAAATTGACTTTTAGTACACCATGACAGATAACACATAACAGTGGTAAAAAAGTGCTTAAAAATACCCAGCATCTTAAAAATGAAAGCTTGGCTAGTTAATCACTATGCAGGATTTATCGGATGTGTTGTATCCTTGATAAAAGTTTTTGTTTGATTTTTGATTTGAGTTTAGGACTATTTTGACCTACTCAAAACCATTAAATGTTTGAAAAACAATTACAAATACCTTGGTTTGTGCTCTTCTAGCTTTTTTAGAAGTATAAGTTGCTGTTCTAGCCAGTAAACCTCTCTCACTTTTCCCATCATTCTTTTCTGACATCTCGTTTTTCAGTAAGGTAGCAATCTTTAAGTTATTTTTATTTGCTTCCTATGATATATAGAATAAACCAGCTGCGCTGGAAAGTCAGCCCAAAAGGCTTAGAAGGCTTGTTAAAATCTGAAAAGCTTGAAAGAGCGTATCTATTTGCTTGAAACGTTCAGACGAAAAAGTAGTGGTGCATAGTGGGATCCGTCCAAAATGACAGTTGATGAATTAGCCAATGAGCCGTTTTCGGCAATAATTTCCGAAAAGAGCAATAATTGCAGTTTTTATCTTAAACACCCGACTGACTACCTTGAATGTTTTTTTATTTTTGGTCAAATTTAATTGAGGAGATTTGAAGGAAATATTGGAGAAATTCGAGAAAAAGTAGGAGATTTGAGGAGAATTGAGGAGACATTTGAAATTTAAGGAGAATTGAGGAGATTTGAGGAGCTGTGGGAGCCCTGCACGCAAGGGTTTTTAAGATTTTTCCTATGATATCTCCCTCACATAATAAGTCAATTACAAAATATCATGATTCATACATAAAGTATATAGGTTTATTTCTGGAAAAGAGGACCATTAGCCATTTAAAGGCATATTAGAGGGTCGAAATCGAAATTTTCTCATGGTGACACCTCTTTCGTCAGTATATTTTTTAGCCTCTCCATTTTCCAGATGGTGGTGTGGTAATGAGGTTTTTAGAATTAACCAAAAAAAGTTAAGTAGGATCGGGCCCATAATACCGGAGAGCTAAGCCTCACTTTTTTGCAAAGTAAAAGGTAAGCTTTGACCTCTTTGACCGTATCATCCTCTATTTGGTGCTTATGTGAGAACAAACAGTAGTCATTATGTATTTGAAAGCTTGGTACATGGTAAATGAAAATGTTTAACAATGACTTAAAAAAATTAAAAGTGAGCTGTCTAACGCAATTGAATTGTAATTGAATATAATCCAGGATTTGATGTTCGATTGCTTTGATTACATTACATTGCTTCGATTACATTTGATTGCTTTGATTATGTTTGAATTCTATTTCTATTTCTATTTGGTTGAGTTGCAGGAGGCTTTGAGGCCTATTTTTTCGCAACTATAGACGCTTTTAATGAACGCCCTGTCAGCACCTTGGACTAACTACCCACTTCCCCTCACATGACATGGGCTGACCCGGGCGAAGGTTCATTCACTTGCCAAGTGAACCGCTGCGAGTGGGAATTGAACCTCAGTCGCCTGTGCAGCAACCAAGGACAATGACCACTATACCACGCCTCTATTGCTTTGATTACGTCTGATTGCTTCAATTACATTTGATTGCTTCGATTACGTTCGCTTGCTACAATTATTTTCGATTGCTTTAATTAGGCCAGGCCCAATTGATAGTTTGGTTCGTGTCCTCCGACCAACTCTAAATTTCCAAATTCAAAATTTCGAAACTTTTGAGAAAAAGTGTTTCACTTTGAGCCGGAAAAATCAAATAAATTTTACCTCCTATTCACATGATATGATAACTACTACTGTGAGAGCGGGTAACTTGCATCAGTGGAGGCTAACATGCATGGCCCCCCCAGTGGTTTGTGTGAATGCGTGAACGGGCATTTTCGGTTGCGTGAATGCGTGAAAATTGAAAAAAAAAGCGTGAATGCGTGAATTGAAAAAAACTTGCGTGAACGAGAAAATCCACTTTCTGACTGCGTGAATGCGTGAATCTGGGCTACTTTGTGCGTGAATACATGAATTTTCCCTGTTTTCCACTGATTGTGTGCAGTGTTTCCGATTTTCCAAGGTTTCCCCGATTTTTCCCAAAAATGTTCTGATTTTCTGAAAATTTGGGTTATTGCGTGAAACTCAAAAAAAAATTGCATGATTGCGTGAATTGAGGGTCCTCTGGGGGGCCTCATGCATAGCCCTCAAATGAATGACCTGGCTGGTCATTAAAATAAACTACATTCAGCTCCGCTTACAGCTCTACTCTACCATTTTTGTTTTGATTTAACTTTGTATTTTAATGACCAGCCAGGTCATTCATTTTAGGGCTATGCATGTTACCCTCCACTGATGCAAGTTTACCCGATCTCACGGTATCTCTGTGGTTCTTTTTTAACTGACTGCTTTGATTCTCCTATAAACAACATCCACTTCACGCACAGAAAATATCCGGTGTAACCCGTACTTAAAAAAAAAATTAAGCACCTAAAACAGAGAGTCACAGCTGTATTCCTTTAAGCACACGCCGCGAACAACCCCTTAATCTACAACTAGAAGTTATCTTGCGGTCACGGCGCGTGTCTTTGTTGATCCAGGCTTTAGGCTATTTCTTTAAATTTGCGGATTCCAGGATTGTATGATTGCTTAATCCTCCTTTACCCCAACATTAAAGAAAGATATTATTATTATTATTATTATTATTATTATTATTAAGGAATTTCAAAAATTGAGGTTTCTGGTGGGAAGATGAAAAAAAGGTTCCAAATTTCCAACCCATTTTTCAAAGCTTCTAGGACACAAACCAAACAATCAATTGCGAATTGGATGGGCCTTGCCTTACGTTTGATCAATTCAATTGCATTTGCATGCATTAATCTCCCTTATCAGTTCCATCAATATGCCAAAAATATTTTGTTCAACCACTTTGACTTCAAGATAGGCCACCATAGAATGAACTTCCTTTTATAGGATGAACCATATTCATGTGGCTTTCAGCCTTGGACTCCATCGCAGAGGCTAATCAATTTTAACGACCTTTTTGACTAATGACCAAGTTAAAGTTGTTTAATTTTTTTATATTTGAGTATTAAAAAGGCATGCATTCAAATAATAAAGGTATAAATTTTTCTCTGGGCTAGTTAGTAAAATATCTCAAATAGGCTCTGCGATGGAGTGCAAGGCTGAAAGCCACATGAATATGGTTCATCCTATAAAAGGAAGTTCATTCTATAGTGGCCTATCTTGAAGTGAAGGTGGTTGAACAAAATGTTTTTGGCATATTGATGGAACTGCTTATTACGCACTCACTCTTATCTGATTTTCTAATGGCATATTGGTGGCTGCTCGTACAAAGCTCTAGAGGGTGGGCTACTTTAATTGCGGTCAATCTACCGTCAACTGCTCCAACTTGGGACTATCTGACACAACATGGGACACTAATTCTGCCACCATTTCACCGAACCTCCAACGTCATTTGATTTGAGTTAATGAATGATGTATTAAAAAATACACGATTTCTCTTTCTCGTCATATCGAAATAGGAAAAAAATCTGTAGGGGAACACACGTGTAAGTGTCTGGAACGAAGAAGAACAAATTAGTGGCAAAACGATGGAGTGTTTGACGTCACTCGCGTTACACACTCGCTATTTGTTGATCACATTGGGCGGTAGGCGGTTAGGCGGCGGGCATTCTCTAATTCTCCATTTGGCGTCCGGTCATTTTGAATGAAAACAAAAGTTAAAAAGGGTGCGCTATAAGTGAAAGTTATTGTGACATTGTTATGTCAGAAAGTATGATTGATAAACTTGGGCGGAGTTATCAAAACAAATTTGTTGTCAAATAGACTTAACAGTACAGATACCGTGAGTGGTCCTAAATCTGACAGCCCTGCCTAAATCCGATTGGGTCTTTCAAAGATACAAACTAAAATAAAAACAAACCTTTTGCTGTGTGACGGAATGAAGATACTAAAGTGTCAACTAAACTGAGAGATTTAATACACTGAACCAATTGAATCAAATTACAATAATTGCTTCTTATACAAAATATAATTTTTCAGCACATAAATTGTTAACGTTTTAAACACGAGCAACACGGATTCAGAATAAAAGAGGTAATTATTTTTACAACTCACACTTTTTTGATCACATTAATTGACATCTTGACATTATAGTTAATCTTGTTAGATTTTTTATTTTGAGAGTCCTTGCAATAGTTTATTGAAATTCAACTTGGAGAGGGAATGTTTGTAAACATAGAATTTTTTTCATAGCAGTTATTTGGGGGGGTCGGATTTAGGCAAGGCTGTCGGATTTAGGACCATTCACGGTAACAACAAGTCCCATGTTGCAACCACTCATCCCAAGTTGGAGTAGTTGACGGTAGCTAGTATATATCGAACCATTATTATTATTGACAGAATTATATCGAATCTAAGGCGGCAATCACAAATATCTTCATTTCGCGTCCTCGTTGGGTCTAAAAAGTGAGTGAGTCGGTCGGTCGGTCGTAAAAATTTTCGGGTTTTCTTACCTCCATCATCCATTTTTGGAGTGTATTCTTGAAGGAAACTGCCAGCCAGCCAGCAGCCAAAACAACCGCGTGTTATGGGTGGTTTCAAACTATGACCTTTGAACGGGTCGTTGTAAAACATGGATTAGCTCCATGGAGTACTCTAATGGAGTACCTAATGGAGTACCCCCAAAAATATCTGCCAGAGCGATGAATATCACAAATTAGATAATCAACCTTTTCCACCAGCTGTAAACTGCCAATTTATAGTAACCAAAAGAATTTCCAAAGTATTTGTTTGTGAAAAAATGGCTATCATTTCTGGCAGTAAAGTTCATATAGCGCACGCTCTCTGCTTAAAAATCTTTGTTGATTCTACAATTAAACAGACCAGATTTAGCTTGCAGAGCTCTGACATCACACTTTTATTTACATATAATAATCAGTGTATTTTATATGTTAATGTGTTATGATTATGTAACACCAGTAGGGCCCTAGAGCTTCTTGCAATATTTTTCTTTTGTCCTTTCCAGACCGATCTCAATCGACGGAATCGCGATCGAACCGTCGAACCAAATCGACGCAATCAACCGATTGAAATTCGATTGTCACGCAATCGAATCTCATGGAAACGTCAAAATTTGGTAATCTTCGATGGTTCGTTGTTGTTCGACTGGTTCGATCGTCGATTCCGT